>NW_021136480.1:0-183367 GCF_004193835.3 Ostrinia furnacalis
ACTTGGCCGGTTTTTTTAAGGTATATTCTAAGCACTATAACCTTATGCACATTATATGTTACTCCAGAAAAAACAACGCATCGTTTGATATACAAACCATTTGGATACGCCTCGTAGTTTAGTTATTATTCAAAAATTTCACTAAATCTCTTCTCCTGTAAAATTGCGTTTTGTCGATTGCGGCTTTATTCCAGGCACCCATCGAATTGTATTTTACTTAACGCACGAGTAAAGAAAATATTCGTTCGAAATAACTATTCTATCGCTCAATTGTCCTGAAAACTCTCGAGTTGAAATACCTATCTTGAGCCTAAAACAATATTACCTTATCCAAGTTTCTTTTACTACGGAAGACAATTAACCAAGCCTGTCATTGATGGATTGAATCCGCGCCCAAAGTCCGCCTTATCTTTGATTTTCATTAAGTAAATCTCTTTCACGAAAAAGGAGTTTCTTTTCGTCTGCTTTAGAATTTACACTAATTATCTCCACGGTGATTTATGGCATGTATTATAATGATAATGATGATGAAAGAGTAAGGATATACAGTAAAAGACTACTCACTAAGCTCGCTGACAGCCGGCGGCTTTATTTCAAAACTATAGCGGCTGCCCGTGACTTCGTACGCATGGACCTCGTTTAATTACTAATGATGTTGATAGGTGACGTTTAACGGCTTTCCCCGCATGAAAATTTACGAACGTCAAAATTTTTTGTCCAGCGCTGTAGATTTTAACCAATGACGATAGATGGCGCTTTTTACCCACGTCTTATTTATTTATTGAAATTTAGTTGGTCACATATTGTCATAAATTATAGCCTATATGTTGAAGTCACATATGTGTATAAAGTGACATCTAGTATCAAAAGATAGTACTGTTGTTTATGTTGGGTTTTAGTTGTTACAAAGTGATACTAGATGGCACTGAGGGTAGATTAACACGCGGTTCAATTTGATTTTTTCCATTTCCTTGGGTCAAGAGGAGCCCAAAATTATATGTCTGTCATAGTCTGTCTAGGTCTATCAAAGTAGAACAATGTAGTAGAACTCGTTTGAAAGCGAAATAGAATGATATAGTACATACAGTCCACGGTTTTATTGTAGCTACCTAGTACAGACCTGTTCATGGTCCTTGACGAGCCGGAATATAAAGGCTATTTTTGAGTGCACAGTGGTGAAAACCGCTGTAACCCGTACTCGCAGTGGATCGCTGCAACAAACCGAGTACGTGGTAGGTAGGAGGAGTACAGAACAGCTCCTGGATGATGAGCTGGTTCTTGGAGAACAGAACAGCTCTTGGATGATGAGCTGGTTCTTGGAGAGCAGAACAGCTCTTGGAAGAAGAGCTGGTTCTTGGAGTGCAGAACAGCTCTTGAATGAAGAGCTGGTTGGTGGAACAAGGAGCTGAATCGAGCTGAGGCAAGCAAGGAGTTCCTGGTTGTGGCCTGCTGCAGGCTCAGCTGGATCAGCGACTGAGGACAACGGGATCTACGGGCTTCACTACACATCGACAAAGAAGGTTTTCAGTGCAATCTATGTGTGAGTGAAGTGCGAACCGTGAGTACTTTGACGTTTACTAAGCAGGCAAATTTCAACCTTATTTCAAGGAACTTTATAACTTTAAAATATTTGGAACTTAAATTTATTTTGATAGGATTTTTAGAACTTAGAATAATTTTAGAAGTAGTTAGGACTTAGAATTTAAGTGGAAAAAACGAAGGTACGGGGACTCTATGCCCGATTTTCCATAGAATTTTAATGTTTCAAACACTTGTAAAATTTTCGAGAAGTGTAAGTACACAGAAAAAGTTCTAAGTTATTTTTTCGGTTTTAATTTTTGGACTTTATTTTTGTTTTGTAATCATTTATTTAACAATGGCTACTATGGAATCTCTAATTAACTATCAGGATGATTTATCATCCAGGATTTTCAAAGCTGAAGTTAATTATAAAAAGTCTCCCAAAGAACGCTTGACTAGAGATTACATAGACAACAGATTACAGGCATTGATAGAGATGTGGGCTGAATTTAGACAAGGGCATAAGGGGTTATTCCAGATATCAGATCCAAAATTGTTAAAAAAGACAGATTACATAGTTAACGACGTTTACGATCAAACAGAACAAGTGGTTTTGAGTTACAAGAGTGAATTGAAACAACGTATATCTGCTATGTCAACACCCACAGAGTCAGTAGACAATAGTAAGCCAAATTATCCATCTCAATCTCGAGTAAAGTTACCTGAGATTCATATTCCAAAGTTTGGAGGTAACTACTCAGAATGGATAACTTTTAGGGATTTATTTGTTTCAATGATACACAAAAACCAATCTCTCGACAACGTTCAACGTCTACAGTATCTAAAGGGGTATTTGACGGGAGAGGCCGAACAACTTATTCGGTACATACCTGTATCTGAGGTTAATTACGATCAATGTTGGATACTGTTAGAACAAAGATACAGTAATAAAAAATATTTGGCACACAACATTTTGAAACGGTTTCTAGGTCAACGTAATGCTACTACTGTATCTGCAGGCATATTAAAGGACTTTATTGATACGACCTCAGATTGTTTAAACGCGTTAATCAATTTAGGAATAGATGTGTCTACGTGGGATATAATGATAATACATCTGTTGAGTTCAAAACTAGACCCCGAGACACGCAAGGAGTGGGAACTGCACATTGCTATAACAGTAGCGTCTGATTGTTTACCAACTTACGATCAAATGAAAGATTTCTTGTATGATAGGTTTCGGGCTTTGGAATGTATCGAACCTAAACATTTCAGTAAACAGTCAGCGTCCAATGTGCATACCGGGCAGAATGTTAGTCATACTAGGGTTTTACATGCGACTAATGTTCAAAAATTATCTTGCGAGTTTTGTGGTGAGGAACACAAATTATGTTTTTGTAAAGAGTTTGCGAATTTGGGTTATGAGAACAAACGTGACTTTGTTATAAAAAATAAAATGTGTTATAACTGTCTAGGAAGCAACCATGGTGTAAAGTTTTGCCGATCACCCATCAATTGTCGAGTTTGTAAAAAACGGCATCATTCTTTGCTTCACTCAGGGAAAGCCCCCACTTCGACTGCTGGTTCAGGGTTTTTAGGTCAAGTAGTAGAAGAAGGTGCGGGGAAGGACAACAATCTGAAAGGTTTAGAACATGATACGCAGCCAATTGAGACTGCAAATCACATGGCATGTTGCGCGAAGACTAAGAGCAGTCATGTGTTATTGGCAACAGCATTGGTTGACGTAAAGTCTAGGACAGGCCAATATCACGTATGTAGGGCTTTATTAGATCAAGGTTCTCAAGCTTCGTTCGTGACAGAAGCTACGGTCCAAGGTTTGGGACTAAAGAAAATAAATGTGACTAATGTCATATCAGGCTTGGGTGATGAGAAACCTTCTGTGTTTTCTAGATCTATGGTTTCACTTACACTAAAATCTAAACTAGATCCGAGTTTTGAGATAGAGGTAGAGACGTATGTTCTTAGCGACATTACGTCATACTTACCAGGACAGAGAGTTTCTTTAGACAATTGGGTTGAATTATCGCAGGTTTATTTAGCTGATCCGCAATTTAACGTACCGAACAAGATTGACATTCTTCTGGGAGCAGACGTATGTAGTCAGATATTAAGGAATGGGTTGTTACGGGGTCCTACGGGTTCGCCAGTAGCACAGTGCACCACGCTTGGGTGGATAATATCTGGACCGATAAATACAGCTGCTGATGAAAATCGTGTTACAGTGTTGCATGCGTGTGTAGAGGATTTGGATTTAAAACGCTCTAAGGTTTTGGATATGGAAACTTTATTCACGTCAAGAAAGTTAACATCTAAAAAACAGCGACGCGAAGAAATCTTTGCAGCAACCACTCGCCGGAGTGCAAATGAAGAATACGGAGTGAAGTTACCATACCACGAAGAAGTGTCTTCCTGTAACCAAGAGGAAACGTCAGTCAGAAGATTGAACACATTTAGAACGAAGATTTATTACGGATACAACAAGCTAAAGAACAGAAGATACACAGAGGATAATACACAGCTAGAACACATGAAGTTAAAACAGGAAACTAAGTACAACACAGAACAAGCAGTATACTTACCACATGCTGATATGAAGGGAAATAGATCAACTGCGAAAGTGGTGTTTGACGCATCCGCAAGTGGAGTTAAACTGGGGAAGAAAGAATAGAGCAAATTAGGAATTTAGAACAAATTAGGAATTACAGTACAAAAAGGGATTTATAGTACAAATTAGGGATTTAAAGTACAGATTAGGGATTTATAGGACAAAAATGGTTATTAGAACAAAAAGATCAAAAGGGTATAATAAAGGAACAAAAGGACTAAGAAGGACAACTGGGATTTTAACGAAACTAAAAGGATGTAATAAAAAAAAAAAAAAGGAAGGGACTTACCTGAAACAGAAACAATGATGAATTTCAGTATTCGGTGAATTGCCGCTGCTGTCTGCACCTGTAAAAAGAAAAATTATATCGGTTGTATCGCGTCTATTCAATCTATTAGGATGGATAGCAACTTGCTTAAGTGAAGAAGTTATCAAGCAGTGTGGATAGCTGGAATAGGGTGAGAGCAAGAACTTACTAGGGATATAATAAAAGATTGGAATACTTACGTTACTTAACGAGTCAACACTTAGCTGAAGTATCCACGGTGGTATGCACTCGATCAGAAGATGCTTTGCAGGGCTGCAGGGATTCTCAGATGCCTTCAACGTTGCTTACGCTGCTGGGGTTTATTTACGCGTAATCATGCATCAGGGAAATTCCCGTTGGGCTAGTTTGCTAGTGTGAAAACTCCGTTACTTCGGTGACAAATGAGTAGGTATATCGCAGTTTAAGTTTTGTGGAGCTGTTTGAATGACTAAGTTGTTAGTAGTGTGTATAAAAGTTTTTCAAGGGTTTTTAAGAGAACAAACTATCATACACTAAACTCACGAAGTTAAAGGATTTTATGTTCATATAGGTACGGTAGACCAATCTTTGTTAGAAAACAGTTCTTCACTCTCTTGTTCAGTTCGTGATTTTTAGGTAGGTAATAAGTTCAATTGATATTTTATAGACATTTTACAATTTTCATACAAGATTTATTAACAGGCTCATAAAAGTTCTGAGCCGGCAGTCTGGGATACAATTTTGGTGTAGGATGATAAACTTGTCTCCAAGAACGTGGTTGTTTGGCAAGATTTTCTAGGACAATCCCTGAACTGATGGGATGACTTGTATTTTGTATATGTAAAATGTGCAGTTTTAAAATTGGTTTTTCACTGGTTAATAAGTAATTAACTGTTAAGGAATGTTATATTATTTGATTTACTAGTTTTAAGGTTTAGTTAAACGAGTGGTTTTAATATGTAAAGAGTTTATTATACGAGGGGTTCTTAAACATGGGTTTTTATACGCGAGGTGAGGGTTTTTATACGAGAGGTTTTATACTAGACATGTATGGGTCATAGTTAAGGACATTCTGTCCTTGGTGGGCGGCATGTTGAAGTCACATATGTGTATAAAGTGACATCTAGTATCAAAAGATAGTACTGTTGTTTATGTTGGGTTTTAGTTGTTACAAAGTGATACTAGATGGCACTGAGGGTAGATTAACACGCGGTTCAATTTGATTTTTTCCATTTCCTTGGGTCAAGAGGAGCCCAAAATTATATGTCTGTCATAGTCTGTCTAGGTCTATCAAAGTAGAACAATGTAGTAGAACTCGTTTGAAAGCGAAATAGAATGATATAGTACATACAGTCCACGGTTTTATTGTAGCTACCTAGTACAGACCTGTTCACTATATGTTAATCTGGGTTATAAACAATAATACTGTAAAGTTTCCACAAAATCCGTCAGTAGTTTTTGCGTGAAAGAGTAACAAACATCCATACATCCAGACATCATGACATCCAGATATCCAAAAATTTCGCATTTATAATATTAGTAGGACAATCATGTCGACGACTAATGGGACTTTCTATGTCTCATGCGTAGACTGCAGTAGGGCAAAAAAAAGTATTTTATAGACAGTATTTTTCATGAAAGTAGAGTCGTTTATTGCAATAGTTACCAGCAACCGACAACGACAAGTGGGATCAATTTATAAGTTCCGTTCAACTAGTGTGATTGCCGTTTCAGTGGTTCAATCAACCAATTTTACAATATAAAGAAAGAGAAAATTAAAGCTTAAAATACGAGTAATACCTACTTTCTTACTTAAAGGCACATAGTTTGTTTTCTCATCCTCGTTTTTAAACAATATCGATCTTAGTAACATCCAATATTCTAGCATAGGCCTAGTGGATTGGCAAAAAAAGTCACGGGTTGCAACGAGAAAGGTCTTGTACTTACTAAACGTAATTGAGCCAAAATAACCTATCCAAACAGGAACGTGCTCTGTTGACTTAGGTTCATCAAAGTTAATTTTAGAACGTTAAACAGTAAACACTTCCCATTAAGTCATCGCCGGACTTAATGCGAGACCGTGACAAACTTTAACGTATGTTCGGGCCCTTACCACGTAATTAAGGGATGTTTCCTACGCAGTAAAGATTACTAACTACGTCAATATAATAATGATACTCGTACAAGTACTTTCATGGCTTTATTTGAGCAATAGCAGTCCATTCGTTTGAAGATCATTGATTTATTATTAACTAGGAAAGAAATAAGTTTTTAACATTTTTAATCTTGATCATCATTATAGATCGTTTGATCCACGAACACGCGCCCCACCATTCTTCCGCTAATGTTTGAGTGTTATCGGTACACACTAAATTATCCATGAGTGCACACGCTCACTATAATAATGATACTGGGATTGCTCGGATCAAACTCCCCGCACCCCGCGCTACCCTCGACAAAAAATTGGTGGGGCACATCTTCATGGATGAAACGAAATCCAGCAAATCCACACCAGAAATATTCTCCCTGGATAATTTTCATTTCTGGTTCAATAATGATAATCACGATAATCTTATAATAATGAATGATTAATGAAATGGGTACGCAACTATGTAAATATTATGTACATGATAATTTATGCGACCGTACACTTATCTGTAATGGCAGATTAATAACTTGGCCTAAATAATGATAATGTCTAAACAACCGGACGGGCGATTATCCATGCAGTGCAATGGGCGTGCATATGCTATGCAAATGGATAGTTAATTCCAGTGCATGCGCATGCCGAGATAAAGGCCGCGATCAAACTCACCTTTGCCTACGACTCCGCCCGTGCTGAATTTATTATTATCAGATAGCGTTGTTAAAGTTTGATAAGACGATATTGCAAGTTTCGTTACTACGAGTAGGTATAATATATTTCCGTGAATAAAGAAATGTGATCGGACTTTTGTGTTTTTGTAGGTCAAAGTCAAAGTCAAAATTTCTTTATTTGTTTAGTTTAGACTAATAAATAGTTCTTACAAAATTCGTCATTTTGCTCTTAAGGCTTGGTATTTCTTCTAAAGTAGGTATTTCGCGCTGTCAAAATCTGCGCGCGCAATTCTTCGCCGAAAACAGCGCGTCAAAGAGCTCCCGCCACAATTTCCAGCTACACAGTATAGAAATACGCAGTTGGTTAGGTTAGGTTGACTTCCTTCCCTTCAAGCGTCACACTCACAACACTTTCTAATAGAAATCATATCCAAGTGATACAAATTAAAACACCTTTCAGACTTTTTGGGAATATATTCTAGAATCGAATAAATATAAAATATAACTGCAGAAGTAAACACTGTTCAAAGTGGCCGTGGCGTCGCCCGACCTTCTGGAAGTTCTGCGCCGGCTTAAAGAATTTCAAGATTACGTCACCCGACCTATCGGTAGGCCCTTGGGAGCTTGAGCGATTGGAATTTTTTTTTATGATAAGTTACTCTTAGTAGCGATTATTTAGAGCTTGGATAATAAATTTAATTATAGTTGTTGCAATTCACGAAGCTTTGCATGTGGTTAATAACATTAATCAGTATAGGTACGCATCAATTTTGTTCAGTCTCTTTGTTTATTAATAAATAAAAATATCATACTAAAATTGCAGAAACATATTTGTTTGTATTGGTCTGGGTGTTTTCTTTCTATAATATGTATGACGTATGTACGGGGTTCTGTACCTATCGAAAATTGCTATAAGCATCACACGCGGTTACCTGCGTACCTCTGTGCACTCATGGGAGTTTAAGCAGAGGTCCCTAGAGTTTGACTTTGAGCTTTGTTTATAGTCATTACGAAGCAGACTGATGGGAAACTGCACTGTCTTGAATTCGAAAGGGTAATTTGACGGTGTTTGGGGAATTCTAGGAATAAATACAGAGTCTCCTCATTGAGATTGAGACATTTCAATTTGAGATTTCACTTGACATTGAACACAATCTGAAATGGAGTTTTCAAACACTTGTAAAAATAAAAAGTAATTAAATCAAAGGCACTAAGTAGTATTGATATCAACTTCGAAGAAAATGACTGCCAAAATTACTTTCTACCCGTTCCACACGTCTTTCATGAATTATATTAAGGTATTGTTAAACTAAATTTCAAGTAGATTGAACCAAGGAATCACTTTGTCCCATACAAACTTTGCCCCCTTTTTTCACCCCCTTCATTTCATGACCCCATTTCGGAAAATCTTTTCTTATGAGATGCCTACGTCATAAAAAGAACACACCTTCCAACTTTCAGGTCTCTACGATATCCGTCAGTCATTTAGGACAAAGCATTTTTATTAGTTGTTCAAAACTCTATCGTTCCAGGTATGTCATTGACAGGAGGGCGCTACTATCTTAATGGGTTATTCATTAGTCCACTTGACATTTCAGAATCGTTTGACTTTAGATACCTAAGCGATTTGATATTCGGAGTCTTTTAATGAAATCAAGTTCTGAAATAACTTGAGGTGTTGTACCCGATCAAGCTTTTCATTGCAGGACAGTTAAATAGTTTTATTATTAGTTTCTTCTCTAAGTCTTAATTTGTCAGAGTAGGTAAAGGCTCCATGAGAGCAAAATTTAGCTTTATAATAGTTTTTAATTTTTTTCTTGAAATATTTGACGCCTTGTAATCTCTTGTAATCTCTCGTTAATATAGGTCCACACAAATAAAGAATGTTTGACTTCGACTTTAATAATTATGCTCTTACATAATTATAAATAAACTAGCTTTCCGCCCGCCGCTTCGCCCGCGTGGAATTTTTTGGTTTTTATATAACTTATTACACTCAGATATAATGTGGCTTTCTATTGGTGAAAGATTTTTTAAAATCAGTTCAGTAGATCCCGAGATTACCCCTTACAATTTAACAAATATACAAACACACAAACTTTACCTCTTTATAATATTAGATTATAGATAGGTAATTTGAAACCCTATTTTGTTTTATTCTTTTTTTTATTTTAAATATTTCACGATCCAAACTAATATTTACTGTAAGTAAATGCTAAATAGTAAATATTAGTTTGGATTGTGAAATATCCTACTAATATTATAAAGGCGAAAGTTTGGATGTCTGGATGTCATGATGTCTGGATGTTTGTTACTCTTTCACGCAAAAACTACTGAACGGATTTTGTTGAAACTTTACAGTATTATTGTTTATAACCCAGATTAACATTATGACGATATGTGGCAAATAAATTTCAATAAATAAATAAGACGTGTCTAAAAGCGCCATCTATCGTCATTGGTTAAAATCTACAGCACTGGACAAACTACGGTATGACGTTCGTAAATATTCATTCGGGGGAAACCGTGAAACGCCATCTATCAACATGGGTAAAATGAGGTAAAACATCATATCTAACGGGGGTAAAACGAGGTCCACGCGAACGAAGTCGCGGGCGGCCGCTAGTTTATAATAGGTAGCTTTCCCTCCGCAACCTTATTGGTATTCCATGTATGTGTCTTTTAACTGAGTTCTGTTAAACATTTCATGTAAAATTTGTCCAATTATAACTCTATTTACATCTGCATCTGTAAGCAAGGATTCATGTTCTCCAGCCCAGATGCCGAGTAAACAGAATCGTCTTTCAGTGACGTGCAGCTGCCCCTATATTTGACCCACTGACCTAATTTTTTATTATTTATTTGTGTCAGTGTGCTCTTCTAAAGAGTGAAGACGATTGTATGTAGGTACTATTAAAATGTAATTTTAACTCATTGGTTTTGTCTCATATTTGAGGAATGTATCATGAGTAGAGTCTTAGTTTAAAAGGATGCCAACGATTTAAATTTCAATAGGTAGACAAAATTCAGAATTCTTAATTATCAAAAATTTTAGCTTTCTCCAGTAACACTGGTATTATTATACTGTGACTCATCAAAGTCATCATTGTCAAAAATATTGACAAATCGAGAACTGTCACGGCCAAAAAACTGGCACGCGTCCGTCCTCCGTAAGCGCCACCGCGCGACTGATTGAGATTGTCCAAGCCGTCATGGGCGATTTTTTCCACATTTTTTAACATAGTAACTAAATAAGACGCAATATAAAAATTTCATCCGTTAAAAGCCCTCAAGTTATTTCTGAACTTTAGTTTAGTAAAAGATTCAGAATCTCAAATCGCTTATTTTAAAAATAAAACCATAATTAGAAAACGAATAGAGGTAACTTTGGGAATTTATTCTATCGAGTCAACTTCATCAAATCGTGTTTCCATCCGTTAATAGCCCTAGAAAATATCCTCAACTATGCCCAAAAAAAATCTTAGCCTTTTATTTTACTGTTTAGTATCTCAAAAATGAAAAATGAAAACCTCATTTTCGCCATTTTCTCTGTTACCCGGCCTTAAGGAGCCTCTACATGTCTCATAATCTTTTTACCCTACCAGCGCTTCGAGACCAACCAAGGACCTAGGTGGCTGACAATCTGGTGAAGGTCACGGGAAGTACCTGGATGCTTGCAGCGCAGGACCGGTCGTTATGGAAATCCTTGGGGGAGGCCTTTGTCCAGCAGTGGACGTCATTTGGGTGAAACCAACTAAGAGAGTTGTGTTGTTTCAATCAAAAGATGTCCACTGCAGGACAAAATGCCATCTCCAAGAATTTCCACAACTAACTTGTTCTGCGTTGGCTGCATCCAGGTGCTTTCACCCGTAAGCTTTCACTCCAGAGCATGACACATGCTGAGCGGTGGCCAATTTTGGTTCTAACTTGTACTTGCTTTTTGTTATCTGTGTGTTATATTTTAAGTTAAGTTGGAACCAAATAAATGTTTTTCTTTCTTTCTTTCTTTCTTCCCGCAACCTTCACTGACGAGGCGGACCGACTAAATAGTCGATCCACCGAGTAAGAGGCCTGACTGCCTTATTTCCTTATGTTATTCCGGTCCGTGGTCGTCATTCGAGATAGGAAAGTTCTCTAATTCACCTGGTTACTTTTTCAGTTTCTTAGTAGTTATTTTACTGTATTTAATAATCACGACTCACTCGTGTATGAATCTGAATAAATACTTGTTTATTTATCTTCGTTAGTCCTTTCTTTATGTTAACATTTTCCAAGAATTGGTAAGCTCCAATACACTCTCGAGCCAGCTCAAGGTTCTCAAGTTCAAAAACGTTTTTAGGTATTTCCTGCTAAGTATATTTCACTGTGTACTTATTTACAACAATGAGGCTCCCACAATGCTTTCTAAGGTCCTCAGTTCTCTTGCTTCGTAAAGAGGCTTACTTAAATTGTACAAAGTGCCCAATAAGATTCTTTAGTTAACGTTTTGTTTCACTGTGCGTGAATTTGTGTTAATTTTGACATTGGCCAATTATTTAATTTTATTTAATTCTGATATTTTTATTGTTTTGCTTCACCTATGTCCTTTAAAATTTTACTTTAATGTAGGTATTCTTTCTTTATTTTCATGAATGATAAAGGTGCCTACAAAAATAATGCTACCTATAGCTAAGCACACTTACAGCAATTTTTTTATATTCTAAAAATTCTAACTTTTTAATCCTTTTTAATATGTAATCAAATTACTGCGAAATCACTCTTGAACTCAAAGAGCGAAATCCGCTTTTTCCTCACTTTCAATAAATTTCGCCGAGGCATTGGATTGGACAGAAGGAAAATTGCTCAACAATCGAGTCGGCAAGACTTCTTATGACTCATTAGCATTGGTGATAAATTGAACCCTTTATTAAAGACTTTTGGACGAATCCGCAATTTTCACGCCCTTCTGTTTTTGAAGATTCAGAGGTACCTATTCCGCTTAATTTTTTTATCATTTCTTGATCAAAGGATGTTAATTGACCTCTATTGAATGAACCGAATTTCAATAACCTTTAATTACTGAATCGTTTGATTTCCAGGATCAGCAAAAATTGAGGGTTGTAAACCAAGAGCTAAGCTCCCTTCCCGTAGTCTTTGTATACTTTGCCCTTTCCACACAACTATCGAAAACTGCGTTAAGTTAAGCGAGCAAAGCTAAACTAACTTTGCTTAGCTCTTGGTCTGCAATTCGAATAATAAATGCTACTAACAAAAAGCAAATTAAGTTAAAACGTAAAATAAGGAGACACCAACAGACAGAAATAAAAATAAACAGCGTAAAAAGAAGAATAAAAACAGACTAGCACGTCGCGCCTTTCTCCTACTGTTATGTTAGATTGAATTATGTGGTATAAAAACTAAGTAAGGGTCTGTGGTATGAAAATTCAATCCGTCCTTAACACTGCAGTGTGATTTTAGAGTCTGCACAAAATATATTACAAATCCAGACTAAGTAAAAAGTAAAATCGAGCTAAAAAGTCGGAGATCATACGCAAATTACAGTTTCAAAGATGTTGATTCCCGCAAGTCCCTGATTGAATTAGAAGACAATGAGACTGTGTTGTGCTAGTGCTACACTGTTCGAAATAGTCTCCCTTGTGTACAAGAAGAGAAAACTCTGTCATTATTGGGAATATTTTAATCTTCAGGTTAAAAATCAAATGCAACTTGAAACTTTGCAACTCTTTAAGTATTTAATTTAGACATACGCCCACATTGGCAGTGGTAATGCTGCAGCTACCTAGCTGTAACTAGCTTTTCATTTCTCATCATCA
Source organism: Ostrinia furnacalis (assembly GCF_004193835.3). Taxonomy (NCBI): domain Eukaryota; kingdom Metazoa; phylum Arthropoda; class Insecta; order Lepidoptera; family Crambidae; genus Ostrinia; species Ostrinia furnacalis. The sequence goes on from NW_021136480.1 coordinate 13,064, forward strand.
TCATCTCAGCCATAGGACTTCCATTGCTGAACATAGTCCTCCCCCAATGTTTTCCATGTTTCCCGGTTGGTAGCGGCCTACGCCTTCCTGCTACTTTTACGATGTCGTCGGTCCACCTTTTCATTTATTATCTACCTTTATTATGTTCTGTTCTACTAACATTAATGGTCATAAATAGATAGGTATACCTACCCATTACCGTGTTTAAATGGTTTCGCCAGTAGTTGTCCATAGTAAATACACATCAAACTACCACGAAGAGAAACAAGGATTGCTCTTAATGCAATGTAGTTGGAAGAAATAAAGAATCTGAGACAAGATAATGAGATCTTGTAGTGTGTTCATAGCCTATTCTAAGCAACACTGTAGAAATGAGACACTTTCATCTGGGGCGCGGAGCAAACCAAGTTAAGAAGGACGGAATGTCTTTAGGTAGTATAGAAAATGTACGCGAACAGTCTAACTGCAAGGCATTGTAGGTTTTAGTAGTCTGCAAATAAACGCTAAATCTGAACAAAGTTGTTGTTAAAGAAACGTACTAATGTGATAAATGTTTTTTATGTGTTTCTATAGGGATATTCCTTAACTTAGTCAGTGACAGAGGTATGGGACAGGCACGGGAAGGGTGACATTGACATAATTATGATGTGACAGGACATACATATCTGAAGTCTCTGGCGTTTGACCGCTACAAAATCACTCTCCCGTGCCGTTCCCACCTCAGGCGCTGTCTGACTTAGGCGCTAGACCTTTAATTATTTTTATTTTAGTGGCAACTACTTCTTCAAAAGCAAGCACTCAACATAAACAAGCAAAAACATAAAATGCAATTATTCTTCATTAAATGGCTTTTATCAAACTCCCACGTTGCAAGATAACTCGGGGTAAACTTTACAGTAGAGATGGGACACTTTCATCTACGCTAAGCCGACTAAGTTAATATGCGATACGATGCTTTAGGTGCTAGGAACTTTAAACGAAACAGTCTACGTGCAAGATAACTTCACATTTAGTTCTTTACAATTCATGTTAATTAATCAAACCTAGAAACGTGTGTAATTTTTTTGTGATTTAGTAGACATGATACTTTGTTTTAGAGATTAATTCAAATAACTTTTAGATTTTTACATTGCGTTCCTTATTTTTTATTTTGTAACGAGCTAATATTATTATGTACCGACAACCTCATAAAGTTAGCAGAAAGGTACTTGATGCAATCCGCTACCAACCGGGCGATGTGAAAATCATTGGGGGAGGCCTATATTCAGCAGTGGACGTCCTGTGGCTGAAATGATGATGATGAACAAGATAATGTACCTATTTAAATTCCCGATCCTAGGAGACGAATGTGACACATTTATTGTCATTGTGTTCACAGTTGGACAGTAAAGTTATTAAGGACACCCTTTGGAAAACCACTTCTTAGGGTATCAACCGTAGACGGTATAGAAATACGGGGTATTTTTGTAAACTGAATCATTTGAGTAATGTTTGTACAGGTTCTTCATAAAGTTATCTTCTGAAAAATAGTACAAAAAATCACTCTAACCACAATTTTGTTGGCCTGTCTGGTTTGCTAAAGTTCCACCAACCTATTAATTTATATTAAAAGCCCATGATAAGTTAATAAATAATTAAGTATCTAATCATAAAACCAAATATCAGATAGCATATTTTTACAAAACTAATTGTGACACTTTCCCTTTAATTTTTACACATTTTCCATAACCAAAATCTTGTGAAAACATTTACAAAGGGTAATGGATAATTTATAAACAATTTCGAAGTCCAAAAAGCCGTGTTAATACCCTTAATGAATTCCTTTAAGTTTGGCCCAAATAAGACTCAATCAAACACCTGTTTTGGCATTTTGTATATTAATTTTGATAAATTAGATCATTTTCTCGAACACCAATAAATGGATTCGTGTGATTAATCGTCTAGAATAACGATTAGCAAACGATTTTGGTCCTTAACATAAGTTGATAAGGTGTAAAGTTGATTGTCTGCGTGGGAGTGGATAAACACACCTGGTGGGTAATATTGGAATACTCTATTATCCTTTGGCTGAAAATTGGTCGGAATTGAAGAGCGGTTTATTATTCATGGCATACTTTCAGTTCCTATCTACGACCGTTTTATCGGAAAACGGTTGGTCTAATTTCTAGACTAAAATTATCATTAGTTTTAGTTTAGCATAAAATTAATTCGAGATCAGAAGTCTCACAGTGGATCCTAAAATTAATTTGTTGTTGGCGATGACATTGCTATTTGGTATAATTTGGCATATTTGCCAGACTTTGAAAACAAATAAGGTACGGTTATTAATATTTAGTGCGAACTATATTAGTACATTCATCTATTCATGGATGCACAATGCATATTCACACGATATTAGAATCATTCATTTGGAAATTACAGACTTGACAGTTTTGCATTGATAAGAACGTGAGAAGATAATAAATTAATAGGTAGATCCGCCGCTATCTACCTTCGTTTTTAGGTTAACATGGATTATTATTTAATTCTAGCCCATTCCTTAACTTTGAAAATTAGAACAATCTAAAACATACCTGAGCAATAATCATTATGAATTTGTATTAATTATTTATTACACACCTATTTATGAATACTTTTACGATGCATTTATCTGACAAGAATTAAGTATATTGTAGAGTCTTACGCCCGTATTCACAAACGATGCTTGCTTAAGTGAAGCAGCAAATCGAACACACAGCGTTGAATAGAGCTCTGTGATTGGTTCGTATGTCACCATTTGCGTCCACGCGCACTGTAAGACCTCATAGTAGTGTTTCTGAATACGGGCGTGAAACATTGTCATAAGATTTGATTTTGCTTTACGCCCACGCTAAGCTCGTCGTGAGCAGACTTGAAATAAAAAGAAAACAATTAACAATCTCCAACACAATGTCGCGTCTCAGAGACTGTGCTTAGTATTCCTCCGCCGCCGCAGTCGGGTAAAGCCGTGAAAAATGGGTATTATGTGGCCACAATGCCGCTTCTGCCGTTTGTTTCTCTTAGATTGATGGGCTAGATTATAAATTTACTAGCTGTGCCCCGCGGTGTTGCCCGCGGTAAAACGTAGCCTAAAGTGTTAATCCAGGGTGTGAGCTAACTCCATACTAAGTTTTATTAAAATCGCTCCAGCCGTTTAGACGTGAAGAAGTAACAAACATACACACTCACATACTCACCAACTTTGGACTTTACGAGTATAATACATATTGGTGTGATAGTGTGGTGATATACGATGTGACAAATTATTTATTACAAACTATAACACAATCACTAAGCAATAGGCAAAAACTTATTAAATAAGGTGTTGAAAAAACAGACAATATTTACGGCATTTTTTGAAATTGAAAATTCTTTGATAGGTGTAGTTCTGGTGTAGGTCTGTAGGGGTGTTCAAAAAGTCGTTCGGATAATTGTAATTCATAAACGCAACGCATGATTTTTTTACCAGTTTTTAGTGAAGAATTAAGTTACCTACCTACCCAATTCTTTTCAGATTTTTGTGATGGCTAGAAATGTATCCCGTTCTAAGTACTTTACGAACCACCCTAGTAACATAGAAAGCTTTCACCAACACAATCAACTACATAATATAGCGCCCATTATAAACTTCTGTGTAAATAAAAAGATTAGATAAAGTAGAGATAAAATATTGTTCCCGTCATTATCTGGATTTCATTAAGCAATTAATTTACCTAGATAAATATTTAAAAATTACCTGTATTTTCCTTTCCCGTTTCAAAAAGGGACTGATAAATTGGTTTCTAAATCCTTTCATCCTTATCCATCACCGTAATTTAAACAAAAACGGACCCTTCCGAGTACCCCTTTTTGTTCAAAATTTCCCCATTTGGTCCTTATTACCCCTTTATTCTCAAATTTTCCCCTTTTTTGCCCCAACCCCCTGCAGATTGCACCTCACAAACTAATCCCCGCAAAATGCAGAATATATTGCGGGCAGGCCGGACAGCTGGCGGTCATTAAAAGCAACTTCGAATACACCCAAAAGGGACATTTAGTGTGAAAAACGACTTAGAACAGCGTTGCTGTGGAAATAACTCACAATTTTACACCCAACAGGTTGAAACTTGAAAAGAGTTGGATGGCGCTTCAAGATATTTATGTTGGCAGATTACTTGCTACATGATATTTGTTAAATATTTCCCATTTTAATCTGTTTTTCTGAAACAATTTAAACGAAAATACGCTATAATTTTCTTTATTATCCTTCTTTAATTGTGTATGGAAAGTACCTACCTATTCGTACATAATAATTATAAGAGGTGTTGTGTAGCCGTTATAGCCTTAAAATGGCTCTATCGGATTCTATTAACTTGTTTTAGTTAAATTATTCATGATAAAAGTACAATTAAGTGAACATTGACACTATACGTGGTCGCGTTTTTACTTAAAACAAAGTAATTATGGCTGTTATGAACCCCATTAGAATAACGCAAGCTCAATTAAATAGTTGTTTTATAAAAAGCGAATAGATCGTATCAAATTATTCGACTTTGTTAATATTTTTTATCGTTATTTTGTTTTAAAAAGGGCATAGACTGTAGCATTATAGCATGTAATCATAAAACAACAAGAGTCAACGTCAATATCTTATCGTATTAGAATACCAGAAAAGTATAGGTAGGTGATAATAAATGAGTCTTATTTTTAGCAATTTTGAAGTTTGACTTCCGGTCTTTTATGTTAATGATTTAGTATGCCCCAAAATTTTAAATTCCTCCAGAAAATCGTTTTGTAAATTTGAGTCTTCCGGCGACTTGGCCCACTTTTAGTTAAGTCCACGGGCCAAGTCAGCTTTCATAGTTGAAAATTACCTAGCAATAAATACTTGACTCGACAGTTTCACGATAATCGACTGTCAGTTACATTACTATAGCGTCAATAATAACAAATGAGCTAATTATTCACTAGTTATTGTATTTGACGTGAAAATTATGTCGGCTTTCATCTAAATGCCTGCTTCAATTTCAATTACCGCCCCACACTCTACAATTCTACATTGAATGGGTAAGCACAATAAAATTGTGACATCTTAAGGCTTGCATGTTGAAGTTATTAGAAATTGTTATTACAATTTGAAAGCAGACTCTATTCCAAAAGAAATTAGGTATTACAGACGTCAAGAGATCAAAAAAGTAGTGAAATAAACTCAAAGGATAAATAACATTCAAATTGTAATCAAGCGATCAACTTTACAGGCCAATATCGTAACCAAACTGGGAATATTCTCAAAATTTTCCTAATACACTTTATGGACCCTGCCTGAGAATTGAGACACTTTCAGCATATTAATGATTTTTTGTTTAATAAATATTACTTACTTTCAAAGCATCCAAATGGAATGCCCAAAACTTTAGCTTTAAGGCCTTTTCCCAGCACTATACATATTGAGATCGAGATGTACCCCAAAAGATTAGTAAGTATCTAAGTATATCGTTTTCCTGAAAAATATCTATGAGTTACGTCATCATTACCTTCAAGTCAACCAAGATCTACATCCCAACGATTACATCCCTAGTTTAGTTTCGTATTTTAATCTTACCTTTTTAAGTGTATACTCCCTGATTTTAGTTTATTTATTAAGCTATCAAACTTTATAGTACCTCTATACTTTCTGAGTCCTTTCATGTTATTGAATTTAGAAGGTTAGTAGAATTCGTCCTAATTTGAAATCCGAATTACTTACAGATAATTGATTATAGTCCAGTAGAATTAGCTTTTAAATCGGAAATAATTCCTACAAAAGATTTTATTGTTTTAATGGCTTGATTGGTTGCCCATTAAGACTCTCCTAAGTTTTCGACTTCGACGGAGTTGTGCTTAAGTGGTGGGGGCCCCCGAAAGGGGCATTTTTTCGGTTTTCCGGTTATACCGCGTAAAGGACTTACCCTATCAAAAAGTGGTCTTCATGACGGTTGAAGGGCACTTAATCCTGCATTGAATAAGACCAAATTCATATGTTTTGGACAAGAAGGAAGAGGGGCAGCCACATTAGGTAACACAGAGTCGTTCAGGAGAGTGCCAGGAAGAGGTGCAGCAACCGCAGTTAAGGAACGGCTGGAACGAACAAGGATAAGCGAATCAAACTCGTGAGCCTTGTTAGGGTTACACTGGTTAAGGCGACCCTTTACAAGGCTTGGAAGCATGTGGGTAACAAACCATTGGACGTGGAGAGGGTCATTAATTATACGTATATTTTCTACTTTGCCGAACTTTAGCGCGAGAACGGTTTGTCCAAAACATATGAATTTGGTGTTATTCAATGCAGGATTAAGTGCCCTTTAACCGTCATGGAGACCACTTTTCGATAGGGTAAGTCCTTTACGCGGTATAACCGGAAAACCGAAAAAACGCCCCTTTCGGGGGCCCCCACCACTTAAGCACAACTCCGTCGAAGTCGAAAACTTAGGAGAGTCTTAATGGGCAACCAATGAAGCCATTAAAGCAAAAAAATCTTTTGTAGGAATTATTTCCGATTTAATCAATTTTTGTGTTTAATTCTACTGGCCTATAAGGCTAGAGAGCTTATTTGCTCTTTGATTTAATTAATCTAAATTGAGTAAGTAACTCTGAAAACTCAAATACTTCTTACATTGTGCTCGTAGAACGAAATCTTGTACTATTAGGTAAACAATCAGTTCAAGATTTTAGACCTTGCTTTCTATAGGTGGAAATACTTTTATAGCTAGTATACTGCATATTATTATCTAATTAGGTAACGAACGATTGACGAAGACAAACGTGTTTGTCAATGGAAACGGCTAATGCAAAGTCAGTGATAAATTATACTTCTTCTTACGTTATACGTTTAAAATTGAACACTTTTTTCCAACATGGTGTATAAGAATTTTGTTTTTAAGCGCTAAGAGAGATACTCGTAGCGTTAGTCGTTCGTTGGTCGATAGAGTCCGTGTAAATTTTACATCCTAGTTCAAAATTATGTTCTCTGTGAACTATGTAAAAACCATGACTTCCTTTTACAGTAACATCGCCCGCAAGATGTGAATCAGCTGTGTCATGGAGGAGTGCGGCAACTGCAGCCTCAACGCTGAGTTCAACGACAGCCTCTATGAGTTCCTCAACAATGCTTCTCACATCAACAAGTTCTATTTCTACCAGGTTTGTATTAGATTATTATTTTTATTTTTAAAAAGCCACTAGCCGAACGGTGAAGGGGTTGGACTGGCCTACTCGTGATCCGGGGAACGCTTGTTCGGTCCCCGCCACCGCTCGACTATTGTGGTGAGTTCACTCGTCACACAAGCATATTAAGCTTAGTACGAGGCGCAAACGGGACTATTAGTAATTTGTGTAACAACAAATTACTGATAATCTTTAAAATAAATATTTATTCAGGACAACCAAGAAGACAGACACAAAAACAAGTAGTTTTAAAAATACAATTTTGTCTTAGGACTTTTTTTTACTAAGACAATTTGTACGGTTGATGGTAACATACATCCAGCTAAAAGCTGTTTTAAGGCATCTTATAGGCTTAGGTCTGCTGTCGATGTCAGATACTAACGTTTACAGGCTTTACGATATAAATATCAATTTTATTGGATTTTGACATGCTTTCTCTTACCCAAAAACAACATTTCACCCATGCTTACAAACTTACGCGTATCTGTTGAAAAGCCAACTAACGGTTTGTTAGTAACTATTACACCTTAACCTTCCTAGCCAATATTTTACAAAATAATGGTAGGTACTATTCTTACAACCTTTTTTATCAAAGTCCGTCTGCTGCGCTTTCTGTTTTTTGTACACACACAATTTGCATTCCACTAAAAGGTTTCAAGATTTAATACTCTTTTTCGCTTTGAAAATAAGCGGCGAGTTTCGCAATCAGTTAAAAAAGTATTTGTATTAGATTATTATTCAAAAATACATATTTAATGTACCTACCTATTTGCAACAGTCTGAGTGGCTCTCCATTTAAATCAAAGGATGCATTAGTACCACCCTGAAATACCCACAAAAATAATATTCGATGAATATGGATGTGTGTTCGTCTATTTTAAAATTCACAGTGGTTGATTGATTCGATACAAAGATAAAAAGGCATTTTTTATTTGCGATATTTTAATCTTAACTATAGATTTATCGTAAATTGTCACTTTATAACCGACTTCAAAAAAGGAGGAGGTTATCAATTCGAGTGTATGTTTTTTTAGTTACCTTGACAGTCAACAATCTTTCCAATTTATTGTAATGAGACTGTTATGTACATGATAGCTTTTGTTTTTTTGAATGTTGTAATCTTCTAAATTATTGATGTTAAAAGTAGGGGTACTAAAGCGTTGATGACTGGCCATTTTGAAGCATTTTTCTTTGTCATTTCGTCCAATTTCATCACTGGATTGTTTTCTCTCTCAATTTTCCCCGCAATATTTTCTGCCTCTTGAACAGAACAAACGCAAGCAGCGATTACGAAACATATTGTACCTAAGTATAATCTACACTAATATTATGCGAATGTAAGTCTGTCGGATTTTGATGAAATTTGACATAGAGATAGTTTAGACAGACATAGGACAGTTGTATTCCGGTTTTTGAAACGAGGACGAACGTGATAAAGTATTTCTGTGACAGACAAAAGTCCACGCGGGCGAAGCCGCGTGCGGAAAGCTAGTATCCTAATAAATAAGGATACTTATCCCAAGAAAGAAAGAAACTAGCTCAAAACATAACCGTTCCTTGGTAGTTGTTTGAAAAAAGAAACACCTAAACATAAGACTCATTTCCTTACTTCATTTCACATTCCGAATCGTTAGAGCGACAATATATTTCTATTTGTGCCAGTAATTCAATTCTGTATGCGCAAATGTGACACCAAATCCTTTTGGATGAGATCCATAAATGCTATTTTGCTGAAATACATAGAATTTAAGTAGCAGACCACCGTTAATGGATTCTGTCTACGAATAAAAGAGCATGTTTTATGATTTTTATTAGAAAAAGAACATTCATAATAAAATTTACAGCTAAGTTTAGAACAGCAAAATGTTTTAGAAAAGATACTCTTAAAACCAAGCTTGTGTAACTTGTATAAGCTTATTGTAAAATATTTTCAGTGACGTTATAAGCAGGTACACTGAAATAAATCTGAAGTATTTTAATTATTTAGTTTTTTTTTTTTTGTGTAATACAAAAAGTACCTTTGCTTACTAAATTAAATAAGTCTTACCTAAAATAATTATGCCCGTTTTCACCATCAAACCCTATTTTTAAGTGACCCCTATGGTAACACTTAAAATTATTATGAATTTTGTTTTATTATGAATTTTTAAGTAACCCCTAGTTAGGGTAAACCGTATAGCTATTGCCCACTTAGGGATTTCAAACACATTGAGATGAAAAATTAAAGAAAGTATTTTAATTATCGATCATTTATGACTTTTTTCTTATAACTCAATAAACTGTTAAACAGAATATTAACAGTTTTTCGTTAAAACTTACGTAACTTAGAAAATATTGAAATAAATTTAAAATCCTCCAAAAAGTACAGTCATTGCCCATTACTTACACTAATTGCCCACATCAAAGCACAGTAATTGCCCAGTATCTTAAAATAACATAATCAATTTTAAAATGACAAAATAGGCTTTAAATAATCAAAACAAAACATTAAACTTAAATTCTAGTAGTACAGTCTTTAAATTTTCAAAATAAATTGTGTTTGGCGTTATTAACTATAATTATTATCAAATATTTCTTGAGCTGATGTTGATGAGTCAGAATCGGTAGAGACAGAATCATCTACTTCAAAACATAGATGACGCAAAAATTTGAGTTTTATATGTATTTATTTTTTTATCTTCTTTGATATCTGGTTGCTCAGAATGTTCAATTAGCTGTTGGTTATTCTTCCCTAAAGTTGTATCTATTTCCTTACAATTAACATTTTCACTAGTAGATTTAACGTAGGATTTTCATTTTTTGTATTTGCGTTTGAATATTTATCAATTTTTTCAAGCCAAACCATACTTTTCAGCAATTTATCTTGTAGATAAATTGTTGGATAAATCTTGTACAGCTTCGATCGCTTTTTGCAAAATTTCTATGCTATGTTGAACTTTTGGAGTCTTTGGCATACTGAAAATGAAACATTAAAAGCCATTTCAATATTTATGCCTGTAAATTGCAAAACAAGTCTAGCAATGAGCAACTTAAACACTGCTACTGCATGGTGGCAACACTCTAATAATAATTCCCCTGGGCAATAACTATACATTATCATTATGGCAATAACTGAAATGATGGTGGGCAATAACTAAAAATATACAGATTTACGTGTAGTGATTACCCACCGTTAAAATGACCGTTAGAAATCAAATTTTATCAGTTATTTTCATTGACAATGGAGAAAACACTTATAATTTGATCATGACTATACACCATTAGTTGAATATTAAATAACTTGCAAAAAAAATTTAACCTCTAAGCAAGCAATTCCTTAGTAAAATTGTTAAAGTCTTTACCTGTTTGAGTAACATTTTCACCCGTCTTGACAAAATCCGCCATAACTGTTTTGTTTTAGTGTTTCCTATTGTAAATTTTTAATCTACTGTACATTGATCTCGGAGCCATCTACTTAGTAAATTCAAATCTAACTAGAGTGATTCAAAGTCAGCACCTGACAATATTATTCTTAAAGCGGGCAATCACTACCAGTGGGCAATCACTCTCTGGTTTACCCTACTTAAAAATTAGGTATTGATGGTGAAAACGGGCATTAGAGTTCTGTATTTTCAACCGACTTCAAAAAAGGAGGAGGTTCTCAATTCGACCCGTATGTTTTTTTTTTTCTATGTTTGTTACGCGATAACTCCGCCAATTATGAACCGATTTGAACAAATCTTTTTTCGGCGTATAGGTAATACCTCAAGGGTGGTCCCATTTAAATTTAATAATAGAAAAAACAACCCCCAAGGGTGGAAAATTGGGAATGAACTTTTTTATACGCAATATCTCCGCCGATTATAAATCATTTTGAACGATTATTTTTTTGTTGAATAGATTATCAAAAGGGTGGTTTCATGAAAATTTGAAGAAAATATTTCACCCCTAAGGGTGGAAAATTGGGGATGAACTTTTTATACGCAATATTTTTAATTTTTAGTTTTTTTGTGTTCACGCATTTGAAGTCGGTTTTATTTTTTTAAAAAGGTAATTATGTTACTCCCAAATCACTTACATTTATGTAAATGTCACTAATAGATTTTACAATCACTAAACCTTTCAAACACTACTTATACTCGTACTTTAGTATGGTGTTAGTACCCCTTACTGTGAGATTAGAATACAGACCGCGTGTCTAGACGCATAGTTCAGATCCTCACACACAATTAACTCCGGATCGTTGTACTTACTTAACTCATATATTTCGTTTAATGGTTTGATGGCCCATGAATTTAGTTTTATTTGTCGAAGTTTGTACTAATTGACATATCGTAACTATTTGTAAAATCAGTAAAATGCAATCTTGATTCCTTTTCTCGTAATACCATACAATGAAAACTTTTTTCGCATACTTATATACCGACCGAACGCGAAACTCCTTGGCTGCGTGCGTGCTGGCCACCAACAATCTTTTTTTTTTTTTGTAAATTTTAGGTATTCATTTGTTTTATGAATAAAATACAAGCTGATTAAAATTAAAAATGTGGATGTGAGGAAAAGTAATATACCTACCTAGCTCACGAAAAATCGCACACAAATAAATTAAAGGTGTCAAAAATCGGTGTCAATATACAATAATATGAGTTTTCTGTGTAAGTTGGGCTTTGGCTACAAACTGTTTCCAAGCCTCTCTCATTCCCATTCAACAAAATAAGTTGTTATTTAATTTTTCAATAACTTAAGGAGCAATATCTCTCAGTTTGAAGCTCTTAAATGCTCATTAAATCAGTATTTAGGTGTATTACTTATTTTGTCTATTGCGAGCAGACAAGAGATGGAAATATACTGCGAGGCCACAAAAGTTTTGGCTATTGCTAAGTGCCGCGTCTCGCGAGACTCTCGAAAGTTGTAGATATTGTAAAGTTGGATTTTTTTCTAAAAATCTGTTCTTAATAAAAATAAGTATTAAACCTTGTACAGACAGCCCAAGTGGCGGTCCTCTGGGCGTTGCTGGTGGCGATCGTGGCGGGCAACGCCACCGTGGTTCTGGCGCTGCTGCTCACCAAGACGAGGAAAAGCAGGATGAACTTCTTCATTATGCAGCTAGCTATTTCTGGTAAGCTTTAGCTTATACTGTGATGGTGAATAGGCTAGTTCCCTAAAAAAAAATATTTTAGTCGTCAATTTTAATATAAAAAAATATTGGAGACGTATGTTTTTAATTGTCAATCAAACAAATATTACAAAGTTATAGTGCGTCGAAGTTCCGCGCGACGTCACAAAGTGCTTGCACTTTTACGCACTCACTGACGTCACGGGCCTTTTCTTTAGAACTTGGCACGCTTTATCTCTTTACATTTTCATTCGTTTTATAAAGTGAAAAATAGGTGTCGAGTATTTTTTGATAAGCTAACTGACGGACTAATTAAAACTCTTACTTTTCACCCAGGAAACATCCCTATTGTAGATAATAATTCCACAAAACTGATGTACCTATGTATTAAGTAGGTATTGAGACAAAAATGTTAATAATTTCGCCATGTGACAGTAGAATAGGGAGGCTTCCGGCGACTGGGTCCGCAATTAACTGGGACCGCGGTCCCAGTCGCCGGATCCGTAAAAAATAAATAATTTTCTTCCGGCAACTGGGACCATAGGACCATCTGATGGGACAAAAACGCGAATATCAGACCAGTGTAGGCCACCTTTGCCTCTGGTAAACTAGATGGTCGTGTTCTTGAATTGGAGAGTCAGACATTTGGAGACTAAATGACCTGATTAAGACACGGGTCTTAACGCGACGTTTATTGATGAGTTACATTATGTACTCACGGTTTGACGTTTCGGCCCGAACGGACGACGCCGCGAGCCGCCAGTCTGCTTGTTTGTGACAACGGCTGCAGCCAGGATCGCAGCCGAAACGTCAAGCCGTGAGTACATAATGTAACTCATTAATAAACGTCGCGTTAAGACCCGTGTCTTACTATTTTAATTGAAATGGAACGCGAAAGTTTAAAATCTTAAATGACCTGATGATGGTGATGATGATTTTTTGACGTTGTTCTTAATATGTTGAGTATTGAGTATCAAAGATCATTCAAAATTAACATAAGATAGTAATACTTAGTCCAGCTAGGCCAAACAATTTTAAGTTGTTGTTTTTCATTCAAAAATAATTATTTTTTAATCGTTTTATTTATCTTTCAGATTTATTGGTAGGATTAATAAGCGTCCTCCCAGATTTAATCCATCGAATAACTATAGCGTGGCTCGCGGGCTCAATAGCGTGTAAGCTGATGAAATATTTACAGGTAAGCTACCCATTTATATTTATCTTTTCTATAAATATCTATTCTAATCAATATAATGAGTAGTTTTATTATAATGAAGCGCTATCACAAAATAATTGAAATTGAACGGTTTTGTCTGCGGCTTGTGTCAAAACTTCATAGCAATGATCATGGGCAATGATGACTTGAATTTTTCCGACCCAATTATTATTTGTGTTCTGTGCTTGTGTATATACTAATCTAACTAAATATATAACTCAATGGTGACTGACTGACATAGTGATGTATCAAATCACAACTCAAACCACTGGACGGATCTTGCTTAAATTTGGCATGCAGGTAGATGTTATGACGTAGGCATCCGCTAAGAAAGGATTTTACGAAAGTCCAACCCTAAGGGGGTAAAACGGGATCCACGCGTACGAAGTCGCGGGCGGCCGCTAGTAAGTATATATTTTTGTGAGCTTTAAAATTAAAGGCAATGTGTTGTTGCAGGGTGTAGTAACTTATTCTTCTACATACGTGTTGGTGGCGCTCAGCGTGGACCGGTGCGACGCCATCACCCATCCCATGAACTTCACGGGCAGCTGTGAGCTTTATCTTTACTTTTTACCACATCATCATCATTTCAGCCATAGGACGTCCACTGCTGAACATAGGCCTCCCCCAATGTCTTCCACATCGCACGGTTGGTAGCGGCCTGCATCCAGCGCCTTCCTGCTACCTTTATCAGGTCGTCAGTCCACCTTGTGGGTAGACGTCCCACGCTGCGTTTTCCGATACCACATCATCCTTGTCTAAATATTTTTACATTAGTTTTCCACAGTCTTATTACCTAGTAAAATACTTGTACATTTGAGTTCAGTGTTCAGTGTTCAATTCGAAAAGCTACACATGAATAAAAAAGTCACAGGTCAGTTTCATACATTTCAAGCTTGAAAATTATGTACCTAGTACAATCAACATTTTTGCACATACTTTACCAGTACTGTTTATATTAGTAATTTGAGTCGGTATAATCACATTTAATGTGACACGCCCTTAGCCTTTTTTGGCAAAATTATTATGATTTTAATTTATAACATCCTTTTCAGGGCGGAGAGCTCGTGCGCTCATTCTAGGAGCGTGGTTCATAAGCTTTCTTTTCTGTGTACCGATGCTGTTTCTCTTCGAAGAAGAGAATGTAGGTAAGTATCACCATTACGTACTCCACCTAGCAATCAAATATTTCTTTCAGCTATTTATTTCCTTTACCAAGAACTGCCTTTAATGCGCGGAGCCCAATTGCGTGCTGGTGATAATAAAAATTCTTCCCAAACAGCAGGAGTCCTCCAATGCTGGTCGAGCCTAAGCAAGATCCAGTGGAGGATATGGATGACCAGCGTCTTCGTGTCGCTCTTCGTGATACCAGCTCTGACTATAGCCGCTTGCTACGGGGTGATAGTGGTCACGATACGCCAGAAGAGTCAAAGAGTGCTTGGCAGGCGCGCCACTGCGACGAGGCAATGTAAGTAATAAGTATAGTACAAAGCTCTAATAATATCATCATTATCTTCTTCATTTCAGCCACAGGATGTCCACTGCTTATCGTAGGCCTCCCTCAATGATTTCCAGATTGGTTGATGTGTAACAGCCTACATCCAGCGCCCTTCTGACCCATAAAGTGGACAGACGTTTTCATAAAGATATCTTTATGAAATCGTCTGTCCACTTTATGGGTGGATGTCCCACAACGATTATGATCCACTTTAAATCATCCAATCATTCACTAAAGGGAGGGATACAATACAAGGATATTGGGAAATCTCATATTCGGCGGAAACAGATGGCAAGCCCGACTAATTACGTGCACTTATGGAGCACTATGTCACGAAACGTAATATATTATGCTCCACAAAATTGATCTAAAATGGTGATTTATGGAGGCATCGCATCTTACTGTCCTGATCCCGAAGTAAGGAACATCATCCTAGTCTTCCGATGTAGGAACTATACCTACAATAGCTGAAAGCAATTCACATACAAACACTGAAACATAATATACATTTAACGCGTCAGTAATTAATTGAGTTACAATAATAAGCACCCAACATTTCAGTATTCAAACATTCCTTGAAACAACTAGTAAAACATAAAGTACCGAAGTAAACTTCAATTTCTAAACATTGTCGAAATATTCATATGCTAACAAGAGATTTTCTAGTTAAACATGTTATCATATTATTATGAATAATCCAGCAATAACGCCAGCGGTTTTCGACAAAACAACAAAACTGTGAGCCTGTATTGGTTAACTTAATATTTTCAACTCGTAAGCTTTTCAATAAATATTTACGCAAAGGCTTCCAAGTATCCAATTTGTAAGCAAACAAATTAGCATTCAGCAGCTAAAATCAACTGAGAATGTTTAGCTAGTTTCCAGTAACATGAAGGGTTGAAAAACTGCGAGGGATGAATCGCCGCGAATTAAGGAGCACGTGACCAGCCTCCCGAAGGAAGGACGGGATGAATTATGGCAGCACGGCTACGAAGTTGACTCGTTCTAAGATATCATTAGGCTTTTCGTAATGGAAGGCACTGCGCGACCATTTCTAGTAAATGGAATACTAAAAGGTCTAAGATCGGGAAATTCATTTGCGAAGTTAAATTGTATTTTAATTTAACATAATTGCAATCGCCTTCCAATTTACTGGCCTGCCGGCCTTATCAAAAATATAACACTCAACGATTTTTATTACCTACTTCAATTAGGCGAATTCTTCCTTTGAAGAACTTTGAACCCACGCGGTCGTAAGCTGAGTTATTTCCACAATAAATTACCTCGATGTAACGAAACGTTTACGAAGTCCTAACTTATTGCTGACCTCAAAATTTGCGTGCAAGTACGGCTACTTTATTTGCGATGGTAAGGAAATAATTTTCCTCGCTACATTATTTATGAAACATAAAAAAATATTTAGCAACATTGTCATGAAAAATGAACGACCTCTTAAACAAGAAGGCCTCTGAAAATTAGCTTAGGATTCACCTATACAGGGTGTTAGGTAAATGGGTATATATGAGCCGACACTATCCCATGTTAACATTAATTATGCATACAGTCTAATTTTTTAGAAATCAGCAGAAATGTCATCAAATATGGCCAACTGACATAAAAATATTTTTAGTCTGTGAACTAGTGATGCGACAAAACCTCTCGTTAATCGCGAAGTGAAATGTTGTAGTACTTGCGTATCATCGCCGGGTGATCGTCAAAATACTAAAAATATGCAACAAAGTCGCAACATTGAATGTGAACTGATTATGAAATTTTCGAGAACAGGAAACAAACTGTATGCACAGATGTAATCAAAAAGCACACTGGACAGTAAAACAATCAATGATATCCGTAAAGTTATTAAACTTCTGTTGCTTGCTGCGTGATTGGTGGATTTTGACATATCTGTCAATGTCATGTCAAAAATAACCAATCATGCAGCATTTGGACCTCGCGTCTACGTATTGCCATCTGGCGGATTTTTCAATCGCGAAAACCCTCATTGAAAGAAGTTTTTTATTTTCTTAAAAATAAACAATGGAACAATACGTAAGCATAATTGCATAAAAAAGTAAAATAATTTCGTTTAAATAAAACCGACTAAAAATTAAACTGACTCCGAAAAAGTAAACACTAAAAGTAGAAAAATAAATTTACGTTATCTCCAATATTGTCGAAGTTATCGCTGGAAAACTAAACAAAGTATCGTATATTTTTTATTTAAAATTAATCAGTAATCGGAATAAGTGAATACTTAAAATAATATCGATTAAATTTACAGATTATTGTCTATGACTCACAGGTTACGGCACTGATGTGTCAGAGACAAGTCATAGACAATATGGAGATAACACATGATTTTAAACGTCAAGTCAATTTGACAATGTCAAAAATTTTCATCGTCCACGTATTTTGCTAAAATAATTTGTTTCAAAGATTGATTGCAAACTTGTATAAACGTGAAAATAAAGTTGGTTTCATGGGCTTGTTAAATAATGTGTATGATATTATGAACACGTAAGTGATTATGGTGTAATTGTGTATGAAAGTGTTTGTTTACATCTCTGCTGGATTCTAAAAAATCAAGGTATATGGTGAAGTCAAAAATTGATATCATCATTTTAATTATTTTAATTTTCATACAAATCTGATTTTATAAATTTTATTTTGTATGAACATTTAAAAAATTTAATTGATAATATCAAACTGACTTCACCATACCATTTATATGCATATTATGTTAACATGGGCTAGTGTCGGCTCATATACCCATTTACCTAACACCCTGTATATTACAGTCACATTTGAGCAATCTGACTTCATCTTTTATATTGGCAAATTACCAACCATAGATTCCTACTTACTGTCAATTTTATAGCTTGATTATGTAGATATCCCAGTTCCTGCAATTCGAAAAGCTATTACCATTTTCACATTCAATCTACCGTCCAGTACCTCTAGTAGGAAAAACTTTCGAGTTCGTTTCGTTGCGTATTCAAAGTGTCATCGAAAAATTTTGTATGAAAAATTAAACAGCGCCCCCTAGGGCGGCTATAATATAGGGGGCGCTGTTTAATTTTTCATACAAAATTTTTCGATGACACTTTGAATACGCAACGAAACGAACTCGAAAGTTTTTCCTACTAGAGGTACAGGCGTCTTACAAGAAAGTAGCGCTACCCTCAAGCAATAATTTGTTCCCTGACCTCTCCTTAGTCCTTATGAAAGCTAGACATAGCCGCTATCCTACGTAATGTGCTAGATTAAAATGATCCATTCTGTTCCAGACAGCGACGATTTGGACTCACGCCGCGCGAGCAGCCGCGGCATCATACCTAAGGCTAAAATAAAGACGGTTAAGATGACTTTCGTCATTGTCTTTGGTGAGTAGATAGACTTTAAAATAGAAGATACTGAGTAACTTTTATTTTACTTTTTGGTATACCAAAATATACACTTTGATAAAAAGGTATTTAGGATCGTTGGAAGAAAAGCGACTTACTGAAATACGTAAAATAATTTCAGCGAGAACTGAATAAACTCAAATAAATTATACAAAAAGAATAATAACAACTCATTGTTTAAACAAACCGACTAGATAAACCTTGAAAGAGTGAAAATATAAATACCTACTCTACCTCATAGCATACTGTAGACTTTTGTAAAAACTAAAAAGTAGTAAAATACAACTACAAAGTAATAAAAATTTTGCTGCTAGTTACATTTCAAAACATAATTAAATGGTAAAATATTTTCATTTGCATAAAACCTCTGTTAAGTATGAATACATGTTGGCAAAATACTTGCAAACTGAATACTACGGGCATGCAACAAAGAATTTAAATGTAAACTCTACCCTTTGAAATAAATTTTAAGTAAGTATTTTGATATGCTTGTAAAATAATGCCCTACGTATAATTTATAAGGGCTAAGTTTTACTTAATGACTGCAATAACAGCGGAACTTAATCATCGTGCTTAATAGTAGGCCGTAACCCAAATGCGTGTTGTTAGTTCCTTATTTTGTAAACAAACAAGTCATCGGCGACATATTTGGCAGCCTAATGCGATGGCCCGCTTTCGTGTCGACACAAAACTAAGCATTTACATAAATTTTATTACTTGTTGTATTAGGTGGAATTGTAAACAAAGGGCCTTTTTAGCTAAGGTTGGATCACCTAATAGGTTTCGTTGTAAAAAAGTAGGTATTATGTATTAAAAAAATATACCTAATAATTAATTACAGTCAACTGCAATGTGCAGTACAGTTCCAGTACACTAGATAAGCAAAGATTTAGAAGTTTTATTTACAAAATTAGTTCCGTTTTTGACAACGTTGATTCAAAGAGGGACATTTTTTTCACTCCTAGGGTAGGTTATTAAATGCATCAGTCTTTTAAGTGATGTGTGATGCAAAATTGTATTTTTATAAAAACAACCGAGAACTTGTCTATATTTAGACGCAAAAACACAAGAACAATTTTAACCATTATCTTACACGCCATAACAAATGGGGGATGGGATCACGCAATTCATTGAAAGTTGACAAAATCCGCTACGTGTGTGAAATGGCAATGATATTTGTTTGTTTATAGACCGACAAAGGCGACAGCATCCGCATAAGATATAGTTTAACCATTAGTTTTTGTCATGGTATAACGTCATTTTGCGTCCATCTTGCTGGTTACTTTCGTCAAAGGAAGTTTCCTGGAAGGAAATGAGCGTAGTCTATATCTAGAAGATTCCCTTTAAATGTCAAAGCTATCCTAATTTATTTATAAAAGATGTAAAGAATTCCTATTGCAACTATGTAATACATACGACACAATATTTAGTTAAAAGTTCCATCGTCCGTACCGTACAAAAAATTAACGCGTATTTTTAAAAATGCTATAATATTATTTATCTTAGACTCGCACATTTAATTTTGCAGACAAAGTATACAGATGTTCCAAATACCACGCTATTGTTAAAATAGTCTAGTAGAACCCAAATAATGGAAAATAACTTGATTCTATTTTGGGCAACAAAGGCAAAATTCCTTTTAACAGACGAATTGAATAAATTTTTGTTCATTACCCTTCAGTATATTTTGATCTAAAAATAGCATTAAGTAACACGAAAATAGCTGTGTTTGTCTGGACTGTTGTCTACTTTTCTGTGTCCTTAAATAGCTAGACTTGTAGGTGTTATAAATGACTCTGGTTCCATTAAGGAGGTTTACGTGATGGCTGTACAGACAATTGGAAGCTAAACAAATGTTGTAAAGCTTTAAAGTCTACTAGAAGTAAATACAATGGTGATTCATTGATTACCTAAATGGATATCAATAGTGGTTAGAGTTTGACGCCCGTATTCACAATCGATACTTACTTAAGTGAAGCAGAAAACCGAACGCACAGCGTTAAATAGATCTCTGTGATTGGTTCGTGTGTCACCCTATGCGTCCACGCGCACTGTGAGACTTAATATTAGTAACGTTAGTGAATACGGGCATCAATCTCTCGACTTCGTCTAAGGTTCGATACCCAGAATCACATATTGAAAAATCAATTTGTGTTTTTCAAAGTGGAACCAAAGTCGTGTCGCTTCGATACGGCCATGACGTCATTGTGTATCACCAGGGTTGGGACCTCAGTCAGTTGCTACCCACATTACAAACTAAAGTATTTTACTCACTATTACGGTACAAAAAATACGTAATTTTAATCGATTACGCACTTTCCAACCTTCTTCTACTTTTAAATTGATCCTTTACATAATTTATTATTACTTATTTACGCATTTGTTATCTAGACCTTGCCAAGTAAATAGACAAATATTTTTTATCAAGGCCCCTTTTCCCGATACTGCTTATTGAAGGATCAATTACTTTAAATTAGGTTTTACACAGTTACCTAGCTAGATAGACTGGGGTCTTGTTTATTTAAGGATTTCAATGTCCAGGCAAAGACCTTTTTTCCAATAAACCTTGATCTAAATTAAGTTCGTGGGACTGAAAAATTTATTAGATAAGTACATTATAATAAAAACATATTGTAAAATGAATGAGGCAATTAAGTACGAAAAAAAATCTAAGATGTTTTAACTCAGCTAAGCTAAGCTTGCTTAAAGCATAAGTCCGCAGTCTGTCTCTGAGGATATTTAGAGTCAGCATGCACTCTTCGTAGCATAATAGATAATAGAGTAGTTTCCTAAAAAAAATTTTTTAGTCCGTCAATTTTATTATAGACACCTATATTTTTAATTGTCAATCAAACAAATAATTACAAAGTTATAGTGCATTGAAGTACCGCGCGACGTCATAAAGTGCTGCACTTTTACGCACTCACTGAGGTCACGGGCCTTTTCTTTAGAACTTTGGCACGCTTTATCTCTTTACATTTTCATTAGTTTTAAAAAATGAAAAGTAGGTATCGAGTAGTTTTTGTTAAGCTAACTGACGGACTAATTAAAACTTGCTTTTTTTTACCCAGGAAACATCCCTATTGTGTACAGAGAGAGGCTTTTACTTATAATTTTGTTCCAGTATTCGTCCTGTGCTGGTCTCCGTACATGATCTTCGACCTGCTGCAAGTATACGGCTACGTGCCAGACACACAGGCGAACATCGCGATCGCTTCGCTGATACAAAGTCTAGCGCCGCTCAACTCCGCTGCGAATCCTGTTATTTACTTTATATTCTCTAATAGGATTTTCGTCAGCCTCAGGTAAGTCGAAAAACAAGTCACAAACTGCATTATAAACTTAAACTTGTTTGTGAGAATATAATGGGTGTGGTAATGGAAGAAAATTGATTTTGATAAAGGTATTCTTATATTTACGAAAACAAAGTGACTCGATCGAGCGCTAGATCCGAATTGAGTTCAATGTTTAGCAGTAAAACAATTTAAATGATTGTCTAATTGCAGAAATGTGTATAGTTCTTGAACCAAACAGATTTACTTTCCTCGTATTATTTATTCTAGTCGCTTAAAATAATACTAATTATTCGTCACTTCGAAAGCGTTATTTTCATTTGAAATACAAACGGAATGATTTATGTTTATTAACGAGTTCCGCTTTCAAAGTCAAATTAGCGAACCAACTTTGTGAAGTTAGTTGATGAAAAGATTGTGAATCTTTACATTTAGTAAGTGGTTGCAAGCTTGAATTAAACGTTATTTCAGACAGAATACAATACTCACAAATTATTTTCTAAGCTTATTACCGCATTTATACATGCTCATTTTATTCGTAAATAAAAAAGCAACGACACGTGTATTTTGTTGATATGACGAGTCTTCTATTGACGTATCGTCTCATATTTCGTAAGTACACATCGGCATCTGCGGGAGACATTATGATTCAACGCTAACAGCCGAATACTGAAACGCCATTTAAATATTTGACGGCTTCTCAAATAGTTAAGCAGCTCCTAAACTTACATTTCGCATACTCAAAACAATATCTGAGCAGTTCTCAAATTTTAAGCACCTCTCAAATTAAGTTGCACTCAAACGCCACATAAATGAATTTTCGCATACTGAAACGCCATTCAACGCTAAGCATTACTCAAACAACTGTCAAATCGTCTTAAGCAGCTGTTAAATTTGAGAGTGCTTACGCGGTATCTTAAATCCTATTCTTATACCTAAATCGACCTAAATAGTGGTAAATAATGTGTGTCATCGTTATCATTTCTTTCGAGCCTCGAGGAAATACCTAGATCTAATCGCAGGAACGCAATAAGGCTGAACGCTATTGAAAAATATTATTATAATGACATGCAATTCCGAGCGAGGTTCCGCGTCTCTAAAGAAACGGTGTTGTTTCTGAATTCATAATTTGGAAGCTCTTTGAAACCCCTCACCAAATGCCATACAACCAGTGGACCAAAAACTTATTATAACCCTACTGTTCTACGCAACGGGAAGTTATGAACGTGTACTAGGTGATATCTTCCACATCTAACAGCCAGTGCATCGTATAGTGCACGAAGTAACAACCAAAATAGCTGCTATGAAATCGCTTTACATAAACATGCCTATTTCTGAGGATTAAGGGGACATCGCATAGCAGCATTTCCAAGAGTTGTTGATTTGTCAATTTGATGCTCTGTCAACAATGATAAAAAATGTCAATTGTGGTTACGTTTCGGTCCACGATCGCCACTTAATAGGTTTCAACAATAAAAAGTATCACCTTTAAAATTATTTTATAATTAAATAAAAATGCAAGCATTAATTTTTTTTACGATAAAACGAGATTTATGTATAATAGAAACTAAAAATAAACTGTTGTATGTTAAGTTGATTGAGTAATATTTCCATAAAAGACAATACATAACCAAACGATGCTGCGTGTAATGGATAAAAAACGTAAAGTTATCATTTGTGTAAATGAAAACATACTTTTTTTGGTAAATGTTGCCATTATGTAAACATTTGAGAGCTGCTTAGCTGATCACGGCTTCAAATCCGTTGAGTGGCGTTTGAGAATACCATTTAAAATAAATTGAAGGATACTTAAATTTAGGAGCCCGTCAGCTGAGTGACAGATTTGAGTAGTGTTTCAGTATTCGGCCGTTAAGTGCTTTAAGAATCTCGCAACAGTATGGTTGGTATGGAGATACTCATAGTCTCGTTTGGGATCATAAACGTTACATATCACTTAAGTGTCTACACGCTGTTGCTTCTCAATAACATGTTGGCTTCTTATGCTTTTACGCTAACAAGACATGTTAATTATACAGGGTGTCCCAGAATGGGTGAATCAAACTGCTAGGGGAGGTAGCTCTACTAATGTACTATGCCTAAAAAATATGAAAAAAAATTTTTGAGTTCGGATTTTTTTTTTAAATAAAGTGCTCTGAACTCGAAATCAAGTCATTATTTTCAAAAGTTTGTTTACAGATAAACGAAGCGATCATGTACAATTAATATTAGTAAGAAAAAAAGTACAAATAAACTCCAAACGCAACAATTATAGCCAGATACTTAGGCAAAGCTGATTTATTTTCACTTTTTCAAAAAAAAAAATATTTTTGTTTCCTTATACGCTTTATTATTTTTTTTTTTCATATTTTTAGGGATAGTACATTAGTAGAGCTACCTCCCCTCGTAGTTTGATTCACCCATTCTGGGACACCCTGTATACCTAACATATATGAATGAATCGTGCGGTCCACACAGCTGATGACAGCAGTCTGTGGAGGAACACTATACATATGTGGTCCCGATCCTCATCAATGAAGGACGAGGAAGAAGAGAACCTAAATGAAATAAATATTATTAACGATAAGCAACTAGCGACCCTCCCCTGCTCTACGCGTGTATAATGAACAATATAAACCTTCCTCTTGAATCACTAATCTATACTATCTATTGCTGAAAATTACACAGACAGCGGGAGCGACTTTATTGAAAACGTCTGTAGATATATAAAGAAAGCAAATAGTTGTGTTCATGATTAATTGTGTAGAAAGAAGTGTCTAGAAGAAGATAACACTAGTCATACAGGCCATACCAAACTACTTCTCAAAGTTCATATATTAAACTAGTCATATAGGCTACCTGTGCATCTAATATCCTACTTAGTTTAATTCATATCGTCGGATGGTGATAATATGGATGACTATATTAACACCATCCGACGATATAAATACGACGAAGATGTATATGATCCATCCTTTGCCTTCAATATATTTTTCCAAACAGTTCACCTACTTATGTTTTGACTGCAGGAACGTTCCGCCATACAAGTGGTTCTGGTGCTGGATGAAGTCCAGCGACAGTCCCGTGGGCAACGAGTCCCGCGCTCACACCGAACTGCTGACGTCATCGCACCGCAGGACCAGGCACGAGCTTACTGTCAGGGTGAGTGATAAATAATAATTATTAGTCCGATCAACGAAGCTTTTGTAACCCGAATAATTCCCCTGCCTATGAAACTTGGCATATGATGTTTTGGTAAAAATTGTATATCTATAATCTGTATTGCCTATTTTCATCATGTGCCGAGTTTCATAGGCAGATGAATTATTCGGAAGTCTCCATACAACGAATCTCCTCGTTGATCGGAGTATTTTTCTAGTTACCTGACAATATAGAGCACCAGACTAAGCTGGGTTTTTATTAATGGGCTGAAAATTATACTTACATCCTCTTAATTCTAATAACTATTTTAATTCTAGACTTGCTGATTATGAAAACCCGGCAACGAGCATGGTCCATGCCACCTAATTTAAGTTTATTATTTGTTCCCAACGAGAATCAATCACAATCATGTTTACTTATGAACTTTTGTTCAACTTTTGCCCTAAACTATCAGGAATTTTTAATCTGGAAATTCCCATTAGATTCCCTTATTCAGCGTACGAGAAAACTCGTACCAAAATTATTATAGTGCTTATGAGTTCGGGCAGAGTTAAAGCGGCAAAATGGTAGAGCGATACCCCTAATCATTCCACTGTATTTATCAATCAAAGTACAGTCAACAAAACACTTTCGTGCAGGTAAAAGAAGACAGCCTCAAATACCCGAAGCAGCGCGTGCACCAATGCAACAGTACCAACTCCAAAAAGGTCCGACTGCACCTCCCTGAAGAACACCAGAACAACAACTGCCATCCGCACAGGAGAGACGACACGTTCTTGTAGTGATTACACAGGTTTAAAAGCATTTTAAATCTTTTTTAAATGATTATTAATGAACTGTATTAGAAAAGTAATTTGAAAGAACGTTTTATTCGCGAGTGTCGTTTGAGTTACGGCTAATATTGGAATATAATAAGTGTAATGAAGTGTACAATGAAAAAAACATCGTATCAATAAAAATGCATTGTACAGTCAGTTTTAATAACAGCTGAAACTAAATGGATTTTCAACAAAACTGGACGTCTACAAGCCGATATGAAAATATGAAAAGTTTGTAAGTTTCTAATATTGACTGTACTTACCGCTTTCATTAATATAATTTGTTAAAGCCTGGACGTGCTCACGGACCAGGCTCTAGATACAAATATACGGTGTAACTGATGGACCATTTTATGAAACAGTAAAATCGTCATCTTTTTATTGTGCTAAACCTGTTAATATTGTACATTTACTCTTAGGTATATTCATACGTACTAGGTATTTTACTGGTACTTTTTTACGCAGTGGTAATCCCAAGTCTTTATTATTAGTATACATTGACCCACCTTATACCCATTCCCACCTAAACTATCCTCAAGTTACTTCCACACAGTGTACGGAGGATAGCTTTTCCCGTGTGTGCTATCCCAAAGGCAGTTTTGCTCTCATCAATCAATTCATCAAGTACTTGACTGATGGTCAAACAAAATACAAACCAAGAAGGTACTTGATACACCTTGACCACCAGTACTTTTTATGTAGTAACTTATCTTCCGGTTTAAGCTATATTTTTTGCGAGTAAGTTTTTTGTTGCCCAATTAATTAAAAATTCTTTTATACAAAAGTAAAACAGTTACTTATCTTGAATGAACACAAAGTTAAATAAAACATTGCCTAATTTAATGAACGATTAACTATTCTGCTCAAGGTTTATCGTCAATATATTATCACTTCATTATAATTGCGTGTGTATTAATTACACAAACTATCTAGGCAATTATTTATTCTATCTATCCGAAATAATTACCAATTTACCGTCGTTAAAAAGCGATAGTTGTGGTTTCTGACACAAATTCGCGCTTCGACTTGATAATACAGTTACCACAGATAATATAATACTTACTAAGACAATATTAGTGAAGTTCGTAGATCGACTGACGAATTGAGAAGTCTATCTTCCTCGACGTGCGAAGTCCTTGCGAATTTAGTAAAAAAGACTAGACTCTAGAATTCCAGACAATGCTTGACAATTTTTATTTACATTTTGAATTTATGGTCTGATAAAACTTTAAACGAATTTTCAAGTCACGAAGTATTAAAAAAATTCCTTATCTTAAAAAATATATATTTTCTTTCTTCTTTCTTTCTAAAATTGCAATTCAACGATTAAAAACCTAAAGCTAAAATTACATTACGATTTTGAATAAAAAAAATTGAATATCGATAATGTAGTATAATTTCCTACGTACACCATCACTAACTTTTCACTTGTACTTCAACTAAATTCTTGCTTCTAAGGCTCAGTTGCACCAACTTACTTTCACCGTAACTTTAACAATAACCGGTCCCTTTTGTATGGAGTTTGACAGATTTTTGACGTTTGTCAAAGTTAAAGTAAGATGGTGCAACCCAGCCTTAATATTTCAAATACGTTAACGGCACGTGCTACCTTCATATTATTTAAACAGGGTGTCTGGATTAAAACTAGGAATATTATCATACCAATAATTTTCCTAGTTTTGTAACAACTCATACTTCTAACACTTTTAAGTATCAGTGGAATTACAAATATTCAATTTTAATTTGAGAAGCATTTTGTTGTGACGATAATTTTTGAAGCACCAATTGTTTTACAAGTTGAATAGCAATTGTGTTCGAAAATCGTAAATATAAAATTAATAATTATTATTATTTAGTATGTTTCTAATATCGTTAGTTGCACACCTTACAGCCTGTATACGTGGGAGTCAGTTTGTATTTCAATTTCACGAAACATTTCAAAGCTCAGAAATTAATTAAAATATGCCAACAAAGATTCTGTTTGGCTTCGTACGTATCTTGTGTATTCGTTTTAGCGGAAAATGTTGAAACATTTTCGTATTATGTGTACACAGATCTCTACACAATAAGAACTCAGTAACTTGTTATTCTTTTCGTGCCGTGTGAGGAAAATTTGTACAAAACAGACATTGGAAACAACAACAGGTGTCAGAGTCTTATTTCAGATCAATATAGTCCAAAAATGTAGCTGTACGTATGTATATTGGACAAAACATCCGACTGTCCCATTTTATTACAAAATCTCACAACTATTTTATACATTTAAGATGATAAAGTATTTAATTTGATGAGCAGTGGTCCGTATGTTACCCAGGGACCCGAAAACTACTGACCCAATTTAATTTTAGATACATTGCTTTGTAACAAATGGTTTAAAATTGCGGTACGTAAAATTTGACTCGTATTTAGATTCAAATGTGTAGTTTGATCTCTCTATTGGATATCGTCTAACAATAGAAGGTCTTAGTGACTGGACGATTGTCTGGAACACGATTTTCACGCTAACGAAGTTACAAGCAGAATTCGTTTTCACAATTAATTAAAGTTAATTAATTACCAACTTATTAGGCTACATTGAGAATCTCACGGTGTGAATTCTTAAAATCTTGGATAAAAGCACCGACAAAATATTATATTATCTACTTAAACACTTTTTACTTTTCTGAAAAAACTAAATCTGAAGCCGCTAGCTGAAGTTTATTAAAGTCTCCTGAACTCAAATATTAGGCTCAATTCTCTAGCGATTACGCTTTACGGTTCAACTACTTAACGATGGTTAATTATTGAAATATCTTCATGCTTTAATCAGTTTCAGCAAAACAGATAACTAAACTTAAACTATAATAATTATACTTAACAATGTAATTAATATGAAACTTGTTTAAAGAAAATAATTACAGGGATTACTTAGAAAATGTTATAGGGCTCAACTTCTTTAATATAAAGTAGAAGTCACGAGTGAATAAAGTGTTTACTGCTTAACATCAATTTTATTCTTTCTAAGGCTGGGTTGCACCATTTTATTTTACATATACTTTGGCAAACGTCAAAAGTCTGTCAAACTCCATACAAAAACACCACCTGGTTATAGTCACGTTTCTGTTAGACATTAAAATGAAAATAACGTGTACGTACTCGTATTCATCTATGAACTGCTTTCAATAGAAAATAAACGAAATATTGTGTGAGTGTGGATAAAGGTTAGTTGTAGTACACAACTAATTTTCTCTTTAAAGATTAAAAGAAGTCCAGGAGCCCTATAATAATAATACTTTTCCTAAAATATTCTACTTATTTGTAAACAATAAGATTTATAAACCTAGATGTTTAATTGCGACATGTAAATAATATTTATGTTATTTTGTATAACATTATGCCTCTCGTATACAGCTGGGCGTGAGTGTGAGGTAATTTATTATGGGAGGTGTGCATGGGCTTCCGTGAGATTATCCCAACTTCGCGTGGGTGCGTGTTGTGCGAGACGTCAAACGCGGATATTTCTTCACAAACTATGAAGAAACAGTAGCGTTATGACAGCTCATAAAAATACCAACCGAATAGAAAAACTCCTCTTTTTGAAGTCGGTTAATAAATTATCTCAGTTAACTGAGTGTCTTATATCCGGCTTAACTGTCGTCGCTCTACGCCAAGTCACGCTATAAAACATGCAAACGCACTTACTGAGACTAAAGGGCTTTTTTTTAAAGTTACGCAAACACGTCACACCACACTCACGCCGGCTGTGTATCAGAGTCTTAAATATGTCTAATGATATTATACTATTATAATATGTAGTTTAAGAAACATATTACAGTGTATGTTAGAGTTAATGGTGCCAAATAGAACGGAGTCAAACTCTAGTCGATGTTTAATGTTAATGATTGTGTTAATAAATTATTGTGTGTATGACATTCTTATAACAAATCGAAGGAAATTAGAATAAATGAATGGGCATAGATGTGTGTTTTATTTAATCAAAACTTTATTAACCAATATTTTCATTAATCGCAATGAAAGGATTTAGTACTCGCGTCTCATTTTAGTCGTAATATCGGCGGATAGTAGACATTTTTGCAAGAGGTTCAATTTCTAGTAGAATCTGCATTCAAAACTTGGGTCTAACTGGATTATCATCATCAGTTAGTTATTTGTCGACTGTTTAAAAATTACGTAAATATTTTTGCAAACTACCAATGTTTTCTAGACTAGTCTAGATTCTACACAAGACTAAAAACTCTACTACAACTTCACATCGAAAACATTAGGTCTAACTCTTTCAAAATATCTAAAATTTAATTCAATTCTACGTAATGTCTCAAAAGAACCCCGGCTGTGCCCGCAAATTAATTTCCAGTCTCGGCGAAAACATCTCGGTCGGATATTCGCATTTTCCCCAAACTGGCGATTTACGGAGACGACATTTTAATTTTTCAACTTCGGACTGTTGAAATTAATTGGTAACTCAATTAGTTGGTCGCTGAAACTGTAGATTTGAGCTTGAGTTATGGAAAGAGGTATTTCTTGATTTAATAAGGCCAAGTTATGATCTTGGCATTTATTTAAAATTATGGAAAAGTGTTACAAGGTTCGTGATAGACGATAACTGTCTAGCATCAACTTTTTAGATCTAAAGGCCTTTCTCCACTTGAACGTTCCTGATAGATAGCCTGTTACTGTTGGATAAGCTACAACTTCTGGTTCCATAGATCTTATTAAACATAATCTGGTAAATAAAAGACACCAATAAACATCAACCATTATTCATATTTAAGGAAAATTAAATTAAATTAATTCAACAAAGCAGTGCCTACCTGAAGCAAACACTTTTAAGTGAAGTATGGAATGTTCTGGTGTAATAGAGTTGAATACCGAATAGGATTTCGATAGTGTGTTTATCTAGCTTATATTTCTTTCCCAGACACTTGAACCACACAAGTTATTTATACAGTTCAAGTACAGCCAACAAAAAAGGTTTACGACTGCAATAAATCCCATCCACAGCACTCGTCAGATTTATGCTGACCGTCCAAAACTATTATTGTGCATACTGGCGATATTTCAACCCGTTTATACAGCGAATATTTTATGACTTTCACTGCCAAGTCAAATCAAAGTGATGAATCCACTCACTAAATCCCAAATATTCAATCATTGACACTGGAACCGAA
This sequence comes from Ostrinia furnacalis, assembly GCF_004193835.3. Taxonomy (NCBI): domain Eukaryota; kingdom Metazoa; phylum Arthropoda; class Insecta; order Lepidoptera; family Crambidae; genus Ostrinia; species Ostrinia furnacalis. The sequence goes on from NW_021136480.1 coordinate 43,915, forward strand.
GGGAAATGAACTAACCAACATATATTTACTGTGCCACGCTTTTATCTTAAATACACTAAAAAAAATGTAGGTATCTATAAAAACTTAACTGCTACATTTGGACATCAAACTATGTATTTATTACAATCTAATGATCACTGATCTTAGATCGTAACAATTTAAATACATAGGTATACTTTATCTGACGCATAATTTAATATAAGTAAAAGCTTTACATACCTACGTCTCTAAAACGTCTCCGTGACTGTCATAAACAAAAAAAAGTGCATGTAAAGGAGTTAGAAAGAAAATAAAATGTCGCAACACTTCTTCCCCTAACCACACACTTGCACTCGACTAAGACCCTAAATCAACACCCCCACATGAGCTTAATAACTGTTTACGCCGCACACCATCCAGTCTCAAGTAATAAATAGCAGGGATGCTAGTTTATCGACATCGATAATTAAGATGGTTTAAGGAAATTGAATGCAAATCATCCACATATTGTAGCAGCTAGGGACTGGAATTCGTTGCCTGCTGCTGTCTTTCCCGAAAACTATAATACGGGCCTTTTCAAGGCGAGAGTGAATAGGCACTTAGAGGGCAGATATGTACCATCCTAGACTGCATCCCACTTAACATCAGGTGCGATTGTGATCAAATACCTGCCTTGTTTTGCATAAAAAAGCATACTTGTTAGCATGATAAAAAGTCAACGCAAGATGCCCAAGCAACTGCACTCAGGAGGATTTGATGAGTGCTACTGACAACGCCACTCTTGTGGCGGAGTTTTGGGCTGACACTGTGTAGGTTTGTTGTCGACACGAAAAGAAGAAGAACGCAAGATTCAAAATCTTCTTAGACTTGATGCTAATTTTGTGGATTTTTAAAACGATATTTACCGGAGATATCAAATCTCCGTAATTCACATATTTATTTACCCACAACGGAGAGTTCTGGCCTTCATCTCACCTGATGGTTAGTAATGATCAAGTCGGCAGGTGGAAGCGGGCTTCACCGGGGCTCAACCACAGAGAAAATAGCCATCTTACCTTCAACTGCCGGAACACAACAATGCTGTTGACATTTCGTGACAGATACATCAATTAACGTGAATGTTTAACTACAGATAACTAAGGCTGAGTTGCACCACCTAACTTTGACCGTGTCATTTTTTATAGTTACTTTTGTGAAGCCTCAATGTAACCTTGTTGATGATCAAATAAATAAATAAACTATAACGATAACCCAAGGTTTTTGTATGGAGTTTGACAGATATTTGACGTTTGTCAAAGTTAAATTAAGATGGTGAAACCCAGCCTTATTAATGTTGGCCCTAAGTCGACTCGATATTAGACAAAGAAAGATTTTCATCGATGTACATTCTGTCGAATAATTATGTCCCCGCACTCAGCAATAGGTGTCTGTTTGCGATACAAAACAACGTTATCTAGTGCGCGAGCTCGCAGGCTTTTGATATACGCGTATGACTTACGACTCTAGAGATAGGTTGCACTAGATCTATGTTGTTTGTGGTAAGTGTGCTGATTTATGGAGCTTTTAATGAAATTACCGAGCTATCGTTACCACTGAAGACATGAATTATTGTCAGTTTTTGTCGCTAATTTACTAAAGTTGGTAGAGTAGGGTGTCCTGGAATGACGAATCAAATTGTAGGGGAAAATTAAATTAGAAGAGGAATAATTTTATTTTTATTTGGAAGATCAAAATAAGTATAAAAATAAAGAGTCTAATCATAAAGTTCACCGATGTACATTCATATAAACATACAATCAGCTAGCCAGACAGATAATTATAAAATATTTTGTGTAGCGCCAAGGATTCAAGGCCAAACTTTTTGGTATACATATAGCATTTTAATTTTTATCTCGCTTCCAAGCTCAGAGCGTAATTACTTTGTTTTAAAGACCGCTATTATTGTGTTACCTACATTATGTCAAGTTACAAAAAGGTTTAGTAAAATATTTGACCTCAATCAAGTTCTCGCCTAAGTTTCAGCATCAACACGCAACTCATCTCACGAACTTATTTGCAAAATCTTGCAAAGTGGCTGTGAAAAAGTTTTCATCTCACCCCGTGAGCGCATGTTCCATATATTACCATCACGCGTGTCTGGGGTCGGGGGCAAATTTGTCCCAAATATCTGAATAGCCCTCTAAGTGGATTGTAGGGATGGGGAAATTATCTGAAGTGTGTCGATATAATTTGCGTTAAATAGTTTAAACCGACCGACATTCCATTTTGTTTTTTCAGTAATTTGTCCCATAATACTTTTGAAAATATACTTATGTGAAGCCTTTCAATACAGTTTATGAAAAATAAACTAACTTAAGGCAATGCATATTATAATTTCAACTTTCATTTGCTAATGAATTTGGAAGAGGAAAAGTGGCTTTCTTTTTTGGTATTGTTGAAAAAGTAATTAAACTTTAAATTTTTAACCATGTTGCAAGGAATATCGATATAAGGGAAGTCCCATAGAAACCAGGTCAAATTCATCCTAGCTATAATTTGCAGGCTCTATTATGTATTGATCCCCATGGTTTAATGACTATTTACTTTGGTACGTAGCAGGCAGCGGGTTAAAGGGAAATCTTGAGTAATAATTTTAATTAATGTACACGTAACCACAACCAAAACTGAAGCAGTATAGTCTGTCAAACCTTAATTATCTAATATAGAAAGAAAGAAAGATGAAATATTTATTCAATATCATCGACAATACACTTAGGTACTTAACAATGATACGCAGCATGGTGTCGTAGCATCTCAGTAGACAATGCCACGACGCAGCATAGGCATCAATTATTAGCAGGGAGGCGCTGGATTCAGGCCGCTACCAACCGTGCGATGTGGAAGTCATTGGGGGAGGCCTATGTTCAGCAGTGGACATCCTGTGGCTGAAATGATGATGATGATGTTAAATGTGAAACCTGTCGTAGGCAATGTGCTACGTGGTGAGTAAGTTGGCTTATTTCGTCAGTGAGGAGGTAATAATTAATAATGTTCTCTGCAACTCTACTTCAGTACTAATGGCCTATTCAGGTAGGTAAGCAAATCGTTATCCTCTGTGGCTGCAGGGTGTCTTACAGTACTTTGGTTGTGAGATATGACACTAAAAAATTGTGATGATCGATTTTCCGAGAAAAACGTCACCGATTCTCATTTCTACCTACCTATACATAATACACCTGTCACTTCCACCCTGTATGACAAACGTGGTTAATGTGCACGTCGTATCACGTTACACGCATAAAGTGAGCATACTACATTTAGTTATACCTACTTGTGTATGAAATTGTGATAATTACTATGTTCTAATTGAAGGCTTAAGTTTTAAGACAAATTTTAGCAAGGTTTAGGGCAAATCTTGACATATTATTACCTACTTGATATCAGTTACCATACGAAGCTATTATGAAAACATTATTGATATTTACATACAGGTGTCCTAAGTTAAGGGTGTTTTAAGTAAAAATAAATCAGCTTTGCCTAAGTATCTGGCTATAATTGCTGCGTTTGGAGTTTATTTGTACTTTTTTCCTACTAATATTAATTGTACATGATCGCTTCGTTTATCTGTAAACAAACTTTTGAAAATAATGACTAGATTTCAAGTTTAGAGCACATTATTTTAAAAAAATCCGAACTCAAAAATTTTTTTCATATTTTTTAGGGATAGTACATTAGTAGAGCTACCTCCCCTATCAGTTTGATTCACCCATTCTGGGACACCCTGTATAAATACTTACCAATTTTCATAATATATTACATCTTGCTTGCCATTTTCTAATGAAGTCGTTTACCTAATGAGCCGATCGACTTCTACCTATTCAGCCTTCAATTACCTTCATTAATCAATCAACTCAATTGAATTTGATATGAGGCAAATAACCTTTCATCATTATTTATTCAGAAGCGTGTAAGAAGACAAGACAATCAATTGTGGGAAGGTATACCTAATCACAATTTATGCTTGATGAAACATTGTCTTTTCACCCAAAAGGTAGGTCCAAAGGCCCTGACCTGGATATTGTGGACAGCGTATTATATCATTGTATTATTATTATTAATCAATCAATGTTCTATGGGTATTACTGGACCAGAACCGGGAAATATAAGTCAAACAAACAGTAAATCAACACCGAGTTGTATGAGAAAAAGAGGAACAAATATTGTCTGAGAGCCGACTTCTATACTACTAGACAAGTACTGAGATATTGCTCATCAAGTTGTTGATAAATATCAAAAATTAATTTAGGCCCGATTACACTAAACTTTTATCCGAGATTAACTAATGGTATAACTGGCACATTGACAGTTTCAATATAGGATATATGTCAAAATTGACGACTTATTCTGAGATTAATAATATTTACTCTTGTTTGGTCGAATCCACCCTTAGTAGATTGCGTGAGAAGCATTTGCCGCGAGCCCCGTGAAAGTTGTAGTCTACAAACTAACACGATATTAGTATTTTTCGACTACGAGTACAACTGTCGTAATATCACACTGTCGCGCTGTGTGACACAATGTTTATTCCGAACAGCTTGTATAACAGTTTACCTAAAGGTCTTTGTGAGACAGTTTACAGTTATTACTCACTTCGACACTTCCAATGATAGAAAATGGAGCAAAGAAAAACTTTTTCAGGCCTAAACGGCCTTCGCGTGCTTTAGTAGAGACAATAAAATGTAAATTCTTATAAATAACATCGGCAGGTTATTACATAAATTTAGATGTCAGCGGTAAATAATGAAAGCTTAGAAACAGTATTTTACTACACAAACAATGGATTACATAAATAAATAAATATTAATACCTACCTATTACGAAATATAATGTTTTTCTTAAAGAGATGATTACGTTTCGGCGTTACTAACAAGTCCAAAAAATGTACCCCATTACCAATCAAATAAATAAGCAATCACTCTATGAATAGGTAATCATAAGTAACATATAATTATGTTCTACTGACAACATAATAAATAGAGAAACATTTTTATGGAATCAGACAGCCTACAGTACCTCCACACTCTTGTTTATTTCAATTCACAAATTGAACGCTACTTTGACATTCTAAATGTACGCAATATATTATTCCTAAAGGCATTGAAAATAATAACACCCAGCCTCTAACATTTTTCGTTCACATCAAAGGTTTTCATATGGCAATGAATAATTCAGATGTTTCCTAAAACGCTCATCGCAGCCACACCAAAAGAAACTTTTTGAAATTCCCCAAAGAATTCATGTCAATTTAAAACCAGTTCTTTGCCACGGCTTTGCCCTCAATCTGAACTGTTGACAATAACTTTGCGAAACGTTTGCGCCATCCGCATTGTTTGTGAGCGAAATGCTAAGTCACTCCTGCCCGTGTATTTATAAAACAATCTCAGGTTTATGCAACATTTTTATAAAAAATAATAATGCTTTTTGAGAAAAGAAATAGGTAGTCTTGATTTGAAACAGGTACAAGTAGGTATAAGTAGCAGCAATTAAGTAGGTATAAGTATTACTATGGGCCTCATAAGAAGGCTCAAGGTCACCCAAAGAGCGATGGAGCGTGCTATGCTCGGAGTTTCCCTGCGTGATCGAATCAGAAATGAGGAGATCCGTAGGAGAACCAGAGTGACTGACATAGCCCGCAGAATCGCTAAAATCAAGTGGCAGTGGGCGGGGCACATAGCTCGAAGAGCTGATGGCCACTGGGGCAGGAAAGTTCTTGAGTGGCGACCACGAGCTGGAAGACGTAGCGTGGGCAGGCCTCCCACTAGGTGGACCGACGATCTGGTGAAGGTCGCGGGAGGTACCTGGATGCAAGCGGCGCAGGACCGGTCTTTGTGGAAATCCTTGGGGGAGGCCTTTGTCCAGCAGTGGACGTCTTTCGGCTGAAACGAACGAAGTATGACATTTTTGCTTTTAATGCTTATTTCAAGTTTGGTAGGAAAATTGCTTGCAGAAAATCTTCGCTTGGCAACCATGCAATAACAAATAAGACGATTATTATAAGTCTAGGTATGAATATACAAGACTTTGTGATCTGCAATTAATAACAAAATATCTGTCAAAAAAAGAAATCTGAAAACAGTCAACCCAAAAAAAGATAAAAAAATTTAAAGCCTACTAGGTCATAAAATTTTAAAATATCACAAAATTAACTCTATCTCCTAAACTAAGCACAATCGTATTACATATAATATGGGGGTGATTTAGGTACACCTTGATGTAAGGAATCTAAATTTTTCTTTTAGACCTCACTGTTTTAGTCACCCTCCTGTATCTAGAGTATGTAGGTACAAAATATACCAAATATCTGCGTAAAAATTAAAATCAAAGCAGCTAAGTAACTAACGCTTTATAAAAACTTTCCAACTGAAATCCGTCTCAAAATTAGGTGTGTCTTAAGAATACTCCGTTCCCTTTATCCAGCGATTTGACGGATGGCAACCCATCGCTTATTTCGTTTGTTCTGTTCCTGCAATGAAATGACGACGATGCAATTAATTTCCTGACGGCACTTGACGTAGTCGTAAAGTGCTCAAGGTTTCAGGAACAATGATGTTACGGCAGGAATTTGTGTATTTTGAATGGGTTCTGAAAATACGAGTGCAAGATTTTGAAGCGTTGATTGTCGACAGCCAGCACATCAGATTCTACGTTTTTGTTGTAATATAGCACCTATAACAACTATGTTAGTGCCGTCAGCGTCGTCTGTAATGAAATAAAACAACTTTACACCAAAAAATCTCTTAACGCTGATGGAGCAATAAGGAAGTTATTTTTTGTAATTATTGTATTGGAGTACGGTAACATTTCAAGGAACTTACAAACATTTTAATAAAACCTTAGTTGCTAGTTTACCCTTCAATGAAAATGGAGAATTATGATACGGTGATTATGATCAAACCACAGATGAATATTGGTAGCAAAATATAAAAAGAAGAGCTGCTCAGTGAACGATCGGATAAGACTAGGCGCAGACCAACGATTTTTAGTTGGCCGATAGTTGTGCCCGATTTTATATTGTATGAAGAATCGGCCAAATCAAATCGGTGAAATGTACGTGCGCACTTCCATACATGCCCATACTGATCAACTGCCCGACTAAACTATCGGCCGACGAAAAATCGATGGTCTGCGCCTAGGCTAAAGGTCAAATGTAATTCTCGTACGATCGCTTCTGGCTTCTGGTCCAAATGGCTAACTGTATGATAGTGTCGGTAGATCAAGGGATCGTAAAATCAGTAAACAAAGGCCCACTATTCAAAAGAGATCGTAATCGGAAGAGGTTTATTCTGAAAAGTCAGAGAAAAGGGAAAACGTTTGCAGATATTGTTGAAAGCATTTAATAACAACCTATCGTATTTACATACATTACGAGCTGTAGGTAATTTTATGCAAATTAAAATCTCAAATCTTTCGTAAATATTGCACTGCCTTAAAATACCTTAATTTTATATCTAGAAAAGAAAAAATGAAAAAATGTACGAAAAGAACAGAATTATCATCAATACCCTTTTCTAATAGACAAAGAAAAACTGCTAAGACTAGTTATTTGATATCCCTCAGATTATGATTGTGTACAAATTAATGGGTTACAATAAATAAATATCACAAGCCTCTGTACCGACATCCGATCATACTAATTGATAGCCGCTATCTCGAAGAGTTGTTATAAATACCGAAGATAGGCAAGGGCGAGCAAAAGTTAAGGCCTGTGGTTTCTTACATCATTGTTATGGTTATTTATATAAATAAACCTTATAGTCACAAAATTGGTACCTACATAATGCGAACGTAATACATCCATAGTGGCTTATATCTATTAAATTATTTCGTAAAAAACTGGAACATAAGCATGGGGGAACAAAATTTACACCGAAATTTAATCTTATGGGAGCGTCGCAGCGGCATTTTAATCTTGAAGAATAAATTAGGCTCTCAGCAAGTATAAAACTGCATATGCCAGCAGCCTGATAGGTAAAAGATTAATTGATGTATCAATCAGCTTTTTTGTCAAAAAAAGAGTTAGATAAATCAATGACTTCCATCCCTAAATATGTCTCATGGATTAAGTCACACAATTTATTTATTTAAATGGAATAACTTCTCAAAGACTTATCAAAAACTTTATTCTCTGATCAAAATTCAGACAAATATACTAGTGTCTACACCACGCAACGATCTTATTGGTTCAAGGAACCCAAAGAAGTAATCGCAACAATAAATATCTGATAAGAAAAATATGAAGAAACGCGGTGGGCCTCAATAAATCATGACTGGTCGGCTAGTCGCGATACGTACAGAATTACTTTCGATATTGCCATCTGGATTGTAATAACCCGATATTGTATGGAGATACAGCTCGTTGAACACAATCTATTGAGAGGATCAGAAGTGCTTATTAATTCTATTATGTGTAACGTAAAGTTGTATATTTTCGGATGAACTAAATTAGGCCTATACTTACAACAGGATCTAGGGCCCTAACTAAAGAATCAATTGAGTCTAAGGCCCGGTTTTTTGATTCGTAGTTAAAATAACCAATAGTCAAATTTGTCTGATGTCAAATGACAAGTGGTTAAATTACAGAAAAAAATGTTTTTCGAACTATGGTTAGCTTGACTTTTAGTACATTTTTTTTAACTATTAGTTAACATTTCGTTAACATTTAACCATAAGTAGAAAAATTTAACAAATTGTTATATTTTGTTACTAATGGTTAAATATTAACAAAATGTAAACAATTATTTAAAAAATGTACTACAAGTCAAGCTAACCATTGTTCGAATAACATTTTTTTCTGATATTTAACCACTTGTCATTTGACATCTGTCAAATTTGACCATTGGTTATTTTAACTACGAATCAAAAAACCGGGCCTAAGTAATTTTAGGTACACTAAATGAGAACATTACCTAAGTAAGTTTCTTATTTAGCTATAGTTTTACTTATTTTTACCTAACAGTTGCAAGTTTGATTCTCAATATATGAATATTTTTAGCAAATACCCAAAAACACTCGACTACTTCCTTTACCCACTTAATAAAATTCATTCCTTGGACCCACTTTACACGAATGACTTCGATTATTGCCTTATTGGGTTGTACAGTCACCACCAAAAGTGCTACGTAAATATTTGCTTTTAGCCTTTGACCGCGGTACCATCGCTGTTAACAGTTCAATATTCGCACGCGTGCGAACTTTTTGCAGCAGGACTTTAATTATTGCGGTTCGTGGAATAAAAGCAATCATGTCCCTCTGGATTAGTTTTTATTCCAGGAAGATAGTTTGTTGGGATTGCGGATTTTTTGAGCAGAATCATATTATATCTGAGGTCATGGATGCCTTTTAAAGAAAATTGATAGTAAATCTTTAAGAAACTAATTTCTTTCATCGTGTGAAGTCTAAAACAAGAACTAAGTATGCTTACAATTGACTTAATGACGTCACAGGTAGCTGTAATAATCCATTAAAAGTATCCAAATTTTTTATCGAAGAAGGTGAAGACCAAAATTATTTAATGTAAATAAAAATACACTTTTGGCCGCAACTATACCAGCGAGTTGGTATACTACCTAACGCGACAGCGACGCGTGATATTGGCCGCGTTTGTATGCTAATATCTAAGTGCCACTATCGTGTACTGCGTCTGTACGTTTCGTTATTTTGCGTATAGTCCTTTGTATAACACAAACTACGCAATGTAGTGTTTGCACATCTAGCGCTATCTGAATTTCATATCAAAATTCAGTACGACTTTTGCCGATTGTACCTCGACGCGAGTCAGCACTTGTGAGAAAATTACAGAAGATTTTACCGACTATTGAAGAAATGTAAAAACAATTCATTGCAAATCGTCATATTTCTGCGATTTTAATTGCCAGTCTGCATTTGATTAAAACTCATTAAGTAGTTACCCTTGTCAAAATTTTTCGAAAAAGGTAAACATTATCAACTACTTGTAGCCTTAGTTCAAGGTCCTTTTAAGATTTATCGACTTAAGCACCTGTTTCAATTTGAAGGAAACTAATTACATTTTATACTTAATTAAGTTTAAATTTAATTATTAGTGTTACAGAAAGTGAACCTTCATTTAAGTACCTATTCGAAATCAAAATACCTACCTATTCTTTTTGCAATATCATGGCCACACCACACACCGCAGTTCGCATTGCATCTATCTAGACAGTTTCGCGATTTCCCGCAATTTAATAACTTAACATTGACATAAATCCAAGCTCCTGGTAAATTTTTACTGGTGTTATCACATAAAACTTAGGGCGTGTCCGATGATGTGAAATGCAGTTTCATATTCAACCTACTTCAAAAAAGGAGGAGGTTATATGTTCGGTTGTATGTATTTCTTTTCTATGTATGTTCACCGATTACTCCGTCAATTGTGGACCGATTTTCAAAATGTTTTTTTACATAGTTACTTAGAATTCATACTAATTAGCAAAGACCATTAAGGTGTGAACCAGACCAAGGAGCCACGATAGTAGAAAGAAAATAAAGAAAGCAGATTTTTTATGACTAGGCAACAACTGTCATAAACAGAAGGTTTTGACTATAAATATTCATTTTACAAAGCGAGTCTATTAGTATTTAGTAAAGCTACCGTCTACGGCTTCATGACAACGCGCCTGACCGCTTTGCAATATTAATGTTTAAGTTAATTAGTATGTAAATTGGAATTTTAAAGCTCCTTCAGACTGTTAACGCATTCTTGTGTCCGCAGCCTTAGGCCCAGTTTCACCAAAGCGGAGCGGAGCGTCGATGTGTCGGACCGTCAAATTTTACTATACCTACAAGGTGATGATTTCAACCCTCGCCATATTTATTTAGGTGATCTATTATGACTTAAATAAACGCATTATCCACCAAAAAATGTGGAATTTTTAGCGAATATTTTCCGTGCGACATCAACTGTACTGCGGCACCATCGAGCTACGGGGATCGCTCGCAAAACATGTCGGGTAGCCTACTGTCAATTTTTTTATTGATTCGTGATCAGAATAAGTTAAAAATCAACTCCCTAAATATGGCGAGGATTGAAATCAACACTCTGTAGAATTTGACAGCGGCGGTGCAGTGCGCAGAAGAGAAGTGGAAAAAATGAAATCTGATTGGTTATTCAACACACTTCTCTGCTCCGCTCCGCTTTGGTGGAAAACGGGGCTTACAGTCTGCAAAGTTGGATAGCTTTATTATAGTTTCCAGCTCTGCCAGCACACTTAATAAAGTATTTGAATTTATGAAAGGTATTTCAATGAGACTTAATATTCGCTTTTTTTTTTAAAACTAAACGACACAAGAATTTTCGTGTAGTTGAAGTTCGTAAACCATAATCTCGTCGTAAAAACGATAATGTTCATTAACTAAAATTTATACATACCCATAATTTAAATGTATAGTCTGTGTGAAAAATCGTATTATTTTTAAACTGTCTCGTTTTTTTGCGACTTTTTGCTATTATTCACTTCAAGTCACATACCTATTACCTACCAGTATTCCTAGTGTCGAAGTTACAACAAACCATTATTGTATAAGTAAACCCCAAACTTACTCTGTTCCAAATAAGATTGTTACCAAATCCAGGATAAAGTTTCCGGATTCAATTTAACATTGTGTTACGCTCAGTTAGGACACGTTTTGTGAAGATTCCCTCCAGAAGTTTGTGGGGAAATTAGTTGATAAATGTTTTTCTTTTACCACTCTTCATATCGAAGATACTTTTAAGGCTGCTGTTAAGCAAAGTTTATACAAATATTATGCTGTTAAATCTGTAAAGTTTGCAAGAATAGTAGTTTTCACTTCTGCACCACAGTTCAGAATACAATGCCAGCGGTTACAGGTTTACTAATTAATACCTAAGATACATTTATGTCTTCTACATAATAATATTTTATATTCATCACATTCGTACTAGAGAAGAAACTCGACAGTTTGTGTCTTTGGCAGTAGGTAATCTTCAAAGTTGTTAGAAAACTCTATTTTGAGTTGCCCTCAAAATAGAAAAGATCTAAGATCAAAATCGTATTATGAAAATCCATAAAGAAACCACATTCTCTTTATCTCGTTTATCTGTAGATCTACCACTTCACTCAAGTAAGTAACAGAACAGTCGGCGTGTCGTCCACGATTTATGGAGGTCATAAAAATGACCCGTAGTGGATCCACAGATATCCTTACCGATCATTTCCGCCCCCTTTCACCAAGTAGGTACTCACCAAAGCAAATATACGGACTAGCCATTAAAGTTTATCTTCTACTTTGTTAAGAAAATATAATGGGTTTTTACTTGGGATTTATATGGGACAGGAAACCTTCCATCGTTTAATATGATGAGAATCCAACTTGTAAACCTATTCATAAACCTATTGAAAAATTATCTCAGATTAAAACAAAAAGTTTTGAATGTTTAGTTTTCTGATATAAAACCTTATTGCAAATAATTTGTTTTTTCCTTTATTTTTCTAGTTCCAAACTCAAATAAACGTCAAAAGAGACTTCAAAGTAAAAATTCGACGAAGCAACTGCCGGCAGCAAATTAAAATCTTCAAAAATGTTTCATAATTAACAATAACCATTGTTTTCAATGGTAAATAGTTTTAACATGGCCACGTGAACATACTGTGTTAATTATATTTGTTTTTTAAGAAATAAACTAAATATAAACTTCAAGGATGGAAAACCGTAAGCCAAATAAATGTAAGTAAAATTAACTTTATTTCTCAAATTACTATCAGAATTGGATCATTTGTTTTGTCTCTTGCGAGGACATGCGACATTCTGCATCATGTAAAACTTTGAGCTCTCTGAAAATATGAAGTAAAACGGCACTAAAAATTATGAATAGCATTTATATGTCAAGGTAGGTAGTAGAAGGGCGCTTAGAGCGTGACGAGACATGTTGCAGATCCCGCCTGGGACGCAGCAGACAAAACCTCGTTGAAACCTTAAATTATCTCTTATTAGCCACACCCGCTACACCAAAGAAGACAGAATTCCCGCGCGAAACTCTAGAATCTTTCACCATGACCACCATACTAACGGTCATCCTAATTCTTCTCTCGGAGCTCGCGGTCAAAGAATACGCAAGAAGAAGTGCATGCGCCTATATGGAAAATGCAATTTTTCTTCAACGTTTTATAGATGGGGTTATCGAAGACCTTCTCGGTTTAACCGATTCCGAAGATTCATCGTCGTCATCTAATACAGGGGTGTTCGAGACGCACCAGCCGTTCGTGCTAGAGCTCCACGACCTGGTGAAGGATGACCCGGCAGCGGAGAACCCGGCTCCCGAAACCAAGGTGAAGAAGCACAGAAAGAAGAAGGGACAGCCTGGGGCCAACCAAGGAGCTGCCAGCGACACGTCAAGCAGCGTGTCCGAAAGTTCCGTGCCTCCTACTGGTCTAGAAGAGCACAGCAGAGAAGAATTCTACGACGCCCATGAGAGCTACCATGGCTTGACAGGTATATTTTTACCTATCTTTTTATTAAAAGCACCTTTGCTGTCTCACATTTCCGAGACTTATTTGGAACAAATGAACCAAAATCATATTTTGGTTAGTAAACACAATATTTAGATCAAAGTAAACCAATATTCGGTTCCTCCTATAAATATAACCTCGATAAACTCACCGAGACGTGAGAATTCAGTGAGATGAAAAAAAACAGACCTTAATAATAAAATATATTGGTTACATTCATGGGATTGAAAGGAATCATTGATTTAAAAATGGTGGATCAAAAATATCTCCAGCGAAATGAATATCTGCGGCAAGTAATCGCGTTATTGTCTGCGGCACGTGTCTATCGTTTGGGAATATTATTCGAATCGGTAACCATGATTTTTTATTTTCCGTAGTATAGAAACCAACAAAGTTTTGCCAATTTCAAATATTCGCATTCTAATTTATCTCGGTATTGTGACATAACTTCAATAAAAACATTTTGGTAAATAATGAAATACCTAATACCTGAAGCATATTCGCGATGTCTCTACAATTTTTATATTACACATTCTAGGTCATATTAACTGTTACACGTGCCTCTAAATTCTTATTACAAACCTTTACCTAAATTGATTCAATATGAATTACAAACTCAAGATATGACGAGAACATTCCCATTATACGCTGTCCAAGCACATCATAAGGTGCTGCAATCCATGGCATGATGCACTGTCCTAGTACACACAACAATACATAAAGCTATAGTCGTAATAGGTGTTCCGGTCTGTGGTCGCCACTTGGCTCAGTCCTAAAATTTAATATCTATTTCTCTAACATGTACAATTCTTAAAAAGTTTACGTACTCATCATGTTTGCATTCCTATTTTGTCAGCTTTATCGAAATGTCTTCAATTTAAAATGTGTGTAGTCTTAGATGGTCTTCTATTCATAATGTTTACATTTCTATAATTTCTATAATCTGAAAGCGAACATTGTACAAAAACTCATTCTTGGAGACAGACAATTTTAAATAGTTGACATTTTGAGAAGCTGACATTAAGCAAGAGACGTGCTCATATTCTGAATAGCAGACATTTTGCGAAAAATACTTTTTCGGAAAACGGATATTTCAGGCCTGAGCCTGCCACTGGATAATGATCACAACTTTCTCTGCAGAGAACCAAGCGGCAGCCAACCCAGTGGCGGCGGCGGGGCTGGTGCAGGCCAGGTCGGAGCACGGGCCCACGCCCAAGCTGACTCAGGAGCAGACCAACGTCCAGCAGACACAGGGCTCGGCGTCGAGGCGGGAACCATCCACTACTGTCACGGTGAGAGACTGTTCTCGTAATCTTAATTCATATACATTTTATAAACTTTTATATTATATTTATAAACTTTTATATTAAAAAAAGGTTATGCTTGGATGGAGCGAGACTGCTAGAAATATTTTTTAGTGCCGTAGATTACAGATTATGACAGTATAGCATATTGCGATACACAGGTAATTTTCATAGCTGGGCACCGTTAATCAAATAGTTAACTTCGTTAATCGTTAAACCGTTAATAAAAAAATTAACTTCGTTAAACGTTAAAACGTTACATTTAGCAAGATTTAACGGAAGTTAACGTTAATCGTTAATCCGTTAACACATGATAATAAAACGACAAAAATAATTGTATGTAAGGTTCAAATAATTTCGAAAGCTTGTATCGCGCATGGAATTTATTCCTCTTTTTTATGTTTGTGCTACAAGCTTTCGAAATTATTTGAACCTTGCATAAGTAAAATTATTTTTTTCGTTTTAGTACAATTGCATTTCAGAATAAAAGCTTGTTTTTAAAAAAGTTTTTTAATTATAATTTTATTTTACACTTTTCAGTAGGTATTATCTCAATCTTGGTTTAATTACAATACAATTTAGCACGAAAGTGGACAAATCCAGCAAACCCAAACTCGATAAGTTTCCACCGTTTAGGAATTCCTATGGCCACCTCCTGACTCCATCATCAGGACCCTGGACATCATCTAGCACTAAAGTGCTCGAAAAGACAAATCCAACGAACCCAAATTCGAAGCAATGCTTCTGTTTCATTTCGGAGTTCCTTTGGCCACCTCATGACTCCATCATTAGACCAGCTCAATGGTAACATAACATTGCATTGTCATCGTACTTACATAAGTATAACCACAGAATAATAATAAGTACTACGTACAGAAGTTTTACTTCGCGAAGGTATTTAAAAAAAAATGCTCAATGTCATTAACAATATGGTGTAATTTAGCCTGTCTCAAGAGTCAAGCACCATTTTGTTGACAAACGTCAGTGATCGGCACTGCGCCGAAGCTATAGGGCTGACTTCGGTAAAATGATGTGACGTGAGGTGCCAAACTGCGGAAAATGGCGGAGGAAATGATTTACATGATTTAGCATGAATTATCATGAATAATATTAACTACTTATTTACCTCTCAGTGTCTTGAGGCAACTTAAAAAAGTACATTCTGTGTTTTTATTATTATTTAGGCAGTTAAATACTGCACAGTATTTAGTACACCATTTTCTTTATTTTCTTCCATCATATCCAAGAATACGCGTGAGTGAGTCAATTTTCGCTCGTATGTGAGGCCTTGTCGAATAGTGTCCTGTAGGTGGGCCATCGTGCGTGTTTTGTTTTCGATGTAAACTCGCGGAGATGAACAGGCCTGGTATAACAAACAGCTCAATAGGGTCAGGAAAACTGGTCTTAAATTCAGTTGCAAGAGTTGTCCTACACATACTAACAAGTGTCGTTAGTGATCTGGTTACAAAAACTGTTGTTTTGGCTTCTGGAAGTTCTGGAAGCCCGAACGTACTTGTCAGAACGCGTTTTTCTAACGTTTTTCAGCGTGTCTGCTGTATCTTTTTGGTAAATAGTAGGTACTGGATTAACGATTAACGGACTTAGGATAATTTAACGGAAGTTAACGAGTCCGTTAACATTTTTTAAAGTTAACTTAAAAGTTAATCCGTTAATAGAAATGTTAACTTCGTTAATTAACGATTAACGGATTAACGAGTTAATGCCCAGCTATGGTAATTTTCCACCACTTGCTGATAAAAAAACAAGGGACTTATCTGTTTACAAATTATGACGTCATTCAGATATAGATGACCCACGCTGAACTGTCCCACCAAACTCAATGACAGGGGGGCGCTACCATCGTTCAACTATATGGTTTCCAACATGACAAAAATCGGAACCAGCGATCCGGTATTGACGGTGGCGCCCCACTGTCAATGTCATGCATAGGACAGTTCAGTATTTTTTAACTATATCTGCCCCCCTAGACAAAACGCACTTTTTGATCGAATCGAAAATCGAATCGGTCAAAACTCCATACAAAAAAGGGGCTTTTCGACCACTTTGCGACTGGTTTGCGATTATAATTTGCACTTTGTCTAGACCCACTGAAACTTTTTGAGGAATTTTGACAGTAACCTAAAGATGCATAAAGTTTGTTACGAATAAGTACTACTTACTTATTAATAAAACATTTTTTTTTTTCAGAAACCTACAGCAAATCCGAAATGAAAACACTGATCAACCAACCAGACCCGCATCTACAGTGATAAACTAACTTTACTTTACATACACTTAACTTTCAATAAACCAGTTTAATACAATTAAAAGATTTTCATTTATTATCCAACGTTGTTCCAACAAATTAATCTATAGAGATTGCTCTACTAGTTAATACTAGGACCCTCCCTTCTTTATTTTCCTCCTCTACATAAAATGCTAAGGTTTGAAATAAAAAGGTCGGTTAAGTTAACGTTATTATTCTTATGATAGGAGTGTGCAATGTGCATGAACTTATATAAACTTTTTGGTTGATGACCTTTTTAATAGACAAAAAGTTTGGTAATATTTCACAGATAAATAATTAAAAAATAAAAGTAAATTTGTCAGTGTCAATTTTTTGGTGAAATTTTTAGTTCGGGATTTTTTAGTAAATTTTCCCTTTATTTTCGGAAGTCCCACGCGTGGGACGTCCGGCGTTTCTATTTGTGAGCACCGATTTATTTTTAGTTATTGCCAAAAGTTGGTAATATTTATTTCCTCAAGATGAGAATAAGTTACTTTGTAATAAGATATTTCTAAGGTAATTTCAATCATTTCTGTAAATAAGTTATTCTGTTACTATTTCTATTTATTCACGGATAAGGTCCTATCGAAAGCAATAGCAATAATGTGTAAGTAATAACTTAGCGCAAGTGGTAATAGTACATTTTGAAGCCATAAGAACACCATTAATTTTGTTATTTAGATTCATTTAGAGGCACTATAGCTAAAATAAATAATTTGTTGTCAGAAGATGTAATTTATTTATTAAAATATAAACATAATAATACAACATCCACATTTTCACAGGTATGGAAAAACCTGCTCGTTACAAAGCAAAAAATAAAAAGCCTGCTACCAAGCCGAAGACGACAAAGAAACGTAAAAGTGATGGTAATATTATTAAACCTTATAATAACACTACAGAATCACGTGAACAAAATGTAAATAAAACCATTTGCGAGTGAAATGTTATTGTTTTAGGACCAACGTGCTCGATGTTTCTGGCAGAACTCACGAGAAAATTGGCTTCTAAAAAGAAGCAAGAAGCCGAATCACCGAAAAATATAGTGCGTAAGTGTTTTACGAATGTTCTGTTTCAGCAACGAAGCTATGATGAGATGAGATAAAATAATGTAGGTTATTAACAAATACAAAAGCTTTTACTGCGATAATCTTATTTCAGAAACCATAATAGACAGCATCACAAATGCTTTGCCTATAAAATTCTCAAAAAAATCGCCACAAAAGAAGGAGTCGCCTATGAAAATTGAAACATTGCAAACATTTGCACCTGAACTTTTACCGAATGATGTACTAGACATTCCCGCTCCTGTTGCCAATGCCACTACTGCCGCTGCTAGTGAACCAGTACCAGTAT
The DNA here is from genome assembly GCF_004193835.3 of Ostrinia furnacalis. Classification (NCBI taxonomy): domain Eukaryota; kingdom Metazoa; phylum Arthropoda; class Insecta; order Lepidoptera; family Crambidae; genus Ostrinia; species Ostrinia furnacalis. The sequence goes on from NW_021136480.1 coordinate 62,364, forward strand.
CAGAAGAACACCATAAACCAGCCTTCAAGATGCCGAAAATGCCGGTCGTTAGTAGTGATGTGCTGAAAGTAGCTGCAAGGAGAAGAGTTCCTACTGAAGACGCAGCTGTAAATACAGGGGGCGACCACGATGTAGCAAATGAGATTACGAAGTATGTTGGAACTCTAAAAAAGATTTCCTTGATTGCTGAAGAGTTCAATCAGAAAACTGGTAAGATACCTCAATACTCAAAAGTTTATTTAAAGTTATCGAGATAAAGGTTCACATGCTATTCTTTTTCAGCTAAAAATCTCAAGGAAATAGTAGACAGTGTTCAAGAAGATCTCATCAAGAAGTTAGAAGAAATTCAAGCAGAAAGAAAAGCTTCTCTCCGAGTCGAGAAACCAGTGCAAATCGATGACCAACCAGAGGCAATGGAAGAAGAATAAAACACTGGCAGATTTTACAAGAATACAACATCATGGTTGACATTTCAAACTGTGACAAATTGACATGTCAAAATGGAAAACAATACGTTTTAGGCTTTTAGTAAAATTAAATGTAAAAATTAAATAAGCAAAAAAATATTTATCTTGTTATTCTTAATGTAAAACCTAAGCTGTGAAGGTGTGACAAATGTCGAGTATGTGAAGTTGGTAATCTGAATTCTGTTTAAAAAGTGGTGTGCTCTCTGCAAGATTCAACTTTACAGATTTTAGGACTAAATTGTTAAGTCAAATCTACCAGTTATTACCATTGTTTTGAGTAAGTAATGAAACACTAAATATTATTTGGAGACTAGCTTTCCGCCCGCGGCTTCGCCCGCGTGGAATTTTGTCTGTCACAGAAAAACTTTATCGCGCGCGTCCCTGTTTCAAAAACCGGGATAAAAACTATCCTATGTTCTTTCCCGGGACTCAAACTATCTCTATGCCAAATTTCATCAAAATCGGTTGCGAGGTTTAAGCGGGAAAGCGTAACAGACAGACAGACAGACAGACAGACAGACAGACAGACAGACAGACAGACAGAGTTACTTTCGCATTTATAATATTAGTTGGGATTAGTTGGGATTAATATAAATTGTTTCACTCGTGTCTTTTTAGGTTTTCAGAATTCATGGATCTTGCAAGTGATAAGACTCCTGGAGCAACTGGAATGAATGGGCCAGTTGAATTAATAGTTGCATACGGTCACCGACTAAAATTACATCGCGTCAATTCTAAAGACAAACTAAACAATGGTATATTTGAAACATTGTAGTACTTTCAAGATATTTCGTTATTTATAAGACTGAAAAGCCGAATTGATAAAGTATGATGAAAATCGTGTTTTTTTCAGCCTTTGTATCAAACACCGTTGACCACGAAAAGAAACGAAGCGTTAGCAAATTGCCGAGAGTGAAAAAAGCCCCATTGTACTCAAACGTTGACAAAAATGCTGCTAAACCTTTTGTACATTTGGACAATTCCGGTAATCGTCGCATTTCATCCAAGAAAGCTCTCTTTGTAAACGTTTGCGTGCATTAAATCTGGTAATTATTTAATTTTTAAAGGAGACACTATAGCAGGGCCTAGCAAACCAAAACATTTGCCACAAAGAACGAGGAGACCTAGTCCACGTAAGTCACAAAAAACTTTATATGGTACTTTTTACTTTTGACGAGCTTCTGGCCGCGAAATCGTTCGCATAGATTTTAATCTATAGCATAATGTAAATGGTGTATAGTTTCTTGTTTATTGGTCTGTTATTGTTTCTCTGTATGTTTTTCGAACAAAATAAAATAAATAAATGAATATTATACGTTTCGTGAGTTGAAAACCAGTTTCCAGTGTTCTGAAAGCATTTCTGATACTCTATTACTCTATTCCCTTATCGAAGAAACTATTACTTTTAAATATTTTTATATTTTCTAAAGTACCGTTATTTAGAAAACATGTTAATTTATAGGGAGTGAACCAGAGAAGACGAAGCCCAGTCACATACCCAGGCGTAAAACTGGCTCAGTGAGCCCAACCCCAAAACACAATACAAGCAGACCAGACAGCAGCTACTTTGGAAGCGACTCTCCAAGAATACAGAGACTTCAAGTGCCTAATATTCCGGGTAAAATATTTTTTGCAATATGAACAAAAGTCATTTCCAGCCCCGGTGAAAACTTTTTGGCGCAAGTTAAATAAGTTGTGGTCCTAAAATTTACATTACTTAAAATCATCGCTTTTTCGTCTAGCGCTCAACCGAGTCAATGCCTGAAATGTGAGAGCGGTACGGGATGGTGTTTTGTAACGGTCAAACGTCAGCGATACTTCAGATTTGTATGCTCTGTCACTTATTTTATCAATGTCATCCCTCTCGTGCCGCTCCCATACCTCGGGAATACGTATAATTACTAATCTATCAACCTATTATTTCTATTATAGACTTCCACCAAGATGACCACATACCTACAACATCAAGACCGATTCCGACCCTAGGCCAGATTTACAGACGCAACAATATCATCATAGATGGAGATAGATTTTACGGTTAGGATCAACAATTTATTCGCCAATTACTTGAATTTCTGATCAATCTAAACGGACAACAATTCAATGATTCCAGATTGGTTCATGGAATTAGACACTCCAGTGAATTCATTGGAGTCCAATCCGAGGAATACACAGCGATCGTCGACTGACAGCGCTGATACTGCTCAAAGTGTAATTAATGTCGGTAAGTACTTAATAACCTAGTGATTGATTGGTATGACTAATTAATCAGACCGGCTGTTGAATGATTGGGAATGGAAATTGGTAATTAGCATTATGTAGGACACCACTTTACCAGAATTTAACTACTATCATGGTAAATAAAAGTCTTACACGTTCTATTAACAGACCTAAAACGGTAAATATTTTTGTTTAACTAAGCTACTGTTGTGTTTATAATTGTATGGTCATTTACATTGACCCATATTTTGAACTACTCGACTCTTACAATAAAATTTAAATCAATATAAATTTTAGCTTTCTTGATTGAAACTCAAGTTACCTACTTATTATCTCCTTTGCAATATTTGACTTTGATTTCTTAACCTTTCAGAAATCAACAAGCCGTGTTTTGGTGAAACCGTAAAACCCAAAGTGGTGTTTGGCGCCAACGTTTACAAAACGACGAATGACAACATCAGCAACTGGCTCTCAAGCGAACTTGAGTACCCCAATAAAGACAATGAATCTGGTTAGAACTTTTCTAGAACTTTTAAAGTAGAAATTTTAAGATTGTATTGTTGTTGTGTTACGTTTCATCGGTTTCGGACTCCCAAAACCGTAAGCATGCAAAGTGTAATTTTGAAAAATGATTTAAAGATTTAAATTAGTATTTTGGCACTTATTTTTTTCGTCACAAAAATTACTGAGCAATAATAACTATTGGTCAGCTGTAGTTACTTCCGCTAGTAATATAAAGTGGCTATAAATTGACTGAATTAAATTTTAAATTAAATAACTACTTATTTTATATGCAAATTAAAATATTTCATCAAAGTAATAACAATAAAATCCACTTTCGCGGTTTCCAAAGTTGTGTTCCCCTCAACAAAAGCGTTGATCAATTAATAAAAACCACAAACTCCCTCAATCTGGACAACTCGTTTCATTTCAACTGCCCGTTTGTTTGTTATTCCAGGCTATCGCTCAATGAGCCCACACAGCCGCGGAGCGATTAATATTGAATCTAAATCCGACGAAAATGTGAAACAGTCCAATGAAAATTATTGTTTAGGTTTGGCCAAAACCAGCGAGTATACAGAACCCAGTGAGAGGGAAGCGAGCAACGAAAACAACATTGGGGAGCCTTTTGAAAACGCCGCCTTTGAGCCAAGCGATACGGCAGGTCTGTATGAAAAGATAGTTTATTTGGAGCCCTGGGGAAATATGAGGAAATAGATTATTTAGGTACTACATCAGTCTAACCTTTGTACGGTTGATGAATTATTTATATTCAAAATAAACGCGACATAATGAAGTGTCAGTTTTTAAAAACGTTAATGTTTATTGCACGAAACAAATGACAAAATTATCATTTATAATGTGTTGCTAAGGCTGCATACGTCCAAACTCCATGGATGTACAACTGGCCACTTAGAAACATTTTTCTTTTTCTTTTCCTCGACCTATTGCAATCGCGATTCGCAATTGTTTTTTCTCGGTTTTCTTTCACGAATCTAATTTAAATGTAACACTTTTTCAAACATTTGAAATAATTTTAATAGCTGGATAATAATTTAAGATACAAAATCACTCCACGAAATACATGGAGTTTATCCTATTGGCCTGTTCAGCAGGAAAGTATCTAAACGAATATTTGGCTCTTAACCCAAAGGAATTCTTCAGCAAAGCTCTAAGTATTTTTCTTTCCTTAGCCATTAAATAGTGTTATTTATTACAGTAAAGGACATGCCTTTAGTGGAGCAGCCGACCGTGGTCATCTCGAGATTACACGACGAAGACGAGCCGGGGTCCGTTTTCGCGGGCCGGAGTGTCAACAAGGTCGACAAGGGCTTAGGACCGATTGTTATATGCAGATCTGGTAAGGTTCTCAGATTTTTTATCGAACGAAAATAGATATCAATAAAAAGTGGAGCATGGAACCGACTTTCTTTTTTTGAAGTCGGTTAAAAACATATACTATCAATAGTAGACACTGAAGTCAATTGACGTACTTATTTTTTGTTATTTAGCTTATTTTGTATGCCCTTTTTGGAGCATTTTTAGACATTCTAAATATAGCTTAACCGTATCATCACTTCGGGACAACATAATATCAGCTGGTTCTGACTAGTGGTTCCAAATTAACTTTACCACCAGATATTTCACTAAATTAAGTTGCTTGTCTATTTTAATTTGAATAATGATACTTTTTCATTACAATTAATGTCCTAATGCGTAAGCAATAAGAGACATGTTCCTTATTCTGTTTGAATCCCAAAATATATTTTCTAGAATTCAGCAAGAACCTTCAATTTCCGTCGATGACAGTGGCAGACTCAAAAGATGAAAAGCAAGCCTTTGCTCCTTCGTACGTGGAATGTCCGTCCGAGATTCTGCAAAAAACGACTAACTTTGAAGGAGATGGTAACAAAAAAACTAGTATTGAATTTTTGAGTTCCGAACAAGTTTAGAAAAAAACTAAGGCCGCCCTCACATTAGGGCGTAAGAAGCGCGACAGCAACGCGGCAGCAGCATTTTTATAATGTGAAGGCTGGCATCCGCTGTCATATAGTATGAAATTATCTGCGCGCTTCTGTCGCGCGTTTGTCGCGCTGCTAAAGTCGCCTAAAATATGTGAAAGCGCTCTAAAACTATCAGCGAGTAAGTTAATTTCGTACATTTTTAATATGACTTAAGTCAATATTTTTACAGGCATCGAATCCCCAAAAACCCTTAGCAGCCTCGCTTGCACTGACTTAGAAATTCATGACGACTACTCAAGCCAGTACACCTTGGAGAACGTTGACGACTGCAACCTCGAAGACCAGGCCACCACCGCCTGGTGTCCTGCCTGTAGGTCGCAGAGCTGCATGACCTTTATCAAGTCCGAGGAGTCTGAAAACACTGCCTTGCAGAACTCCTTCTGTGGCTGTCGCGGGGATAAGAGCGAAGTGAAGGCTTCAGTTGTTGATTCAGGTAAATCTGACTCTAGGGTTATGACCACTGATCAGAATAGGTAGAGCTATTTAGGTTCATTAACGTCAAACATTTTTTTTTACATTGGCTACCTTGGCCTGCATCTCACCTGACAGAAAGTAAAAAAAATCAGGCCGAAGGTGGAATTGTTATCAAATCAAATGACCGTTTATAAAGGATTTTATAGTTTTAAAAACGTAATTTCAGTATATAAAAACGTTTCCAACAGATAGTAAAATCCACCGTGAAAAACTTAAGTACTGCCGCCTCTGCGGGAGGAGAAACTCGCTGACCCTCCACGGTGACGTCAGGAAGTACTGCAAGAAGCACTCCAGATACCGGCGGTTCCCCAGCTATAGATACAAAAGTAAGCCTCTCACAAAGGGTAGAATCAAGTAACATTTTTGATTAATTTTTTCCCCTAATACCAGGGTTGTGACCTCTGGACAGAAAATTTTCTTCCTCATTAAGTAAGAAAATCCTATTAGAACAGAACATTACATTTATCAATTACAATTTCCTATTAATATTGTTCAGGATGCTTATAAAATGTTTCGAATTTCATGTTCATTCGTATTGATATAACATTTATTTTTCTGTAACATTTTACCCAAATAAATAAAATTGTGAGATTGGCAAGGCATGAATAGAATCTTTAGGTGAACTCACCTTACAAAAAAGAGAATTATTGTAATGCTACAAATTCCTTCCATCATCGCAAATGTAATGCCAATCACAATCGGACCTCACTCATCTTACGTCGTGACCCACAATGCCATAGGTCATGACCCTGTTATTAGTGAACCGAATACTGAAGGATAGTGACAGACTATTGGGTAGTTGACACCAATATAGCCAATCATTTCAAGATAAAATAGATAACTTAGTTTGCAGAAATGTGTCATGTCATAACACAAAATAGCTAATATTACAAAATAAATGAGATTGGTGCGTTTTGACAGGTCATAAAAATATTTCTACCTATTGGTTGATTGGGTACCATAACCCAATGAGGGCTATCGTTTTAGCGCTCACCAGTTTGCGCCACTGTAGAGTAAGGTCCTGTCACTTGCTAGTAGCGAAGACAGTGGCACCAACTGGTGGGCGCTAAAGTGGTAGGAGGACTATCGCATTTGCACTTATCAAGATGGCGCCACTGTAGACTAGAGTAAGGTCCTGTCAATCGCCAAGGGTGCCAACTGTTAAATATAAAAACGATAGCCCTCATTAAACTGCATCAAGTTATGCTTTATTTCTAAGCCTTACCTTAGTAAGTGTAAGCCTCGTGTAAATCCCCTTTTTTCCTGTGTACCCAAATCTATATTTTGTATTTTTCTCAGAAAAACCTATTTTTACAAACTTTTTATAAAAAGTGTGCTGTATTTTACAGTTGCAAGACCTTTCGACACTCTACGCAAGCACCTATCCATAACTCGCATATGCAGGCACCGCTGGAACCACGTGTGGAAAAAAACCGCCGCCAGGTGGGCCCACAGGTCCAAGTCACATTCGAAACTTGGAAAGTGTAAGAAAATGGATCATAACATCTAGTAACTTAGAAATAAGTATGTAGAGTATGAAAAATAGAAGGCAGATGGGCATTTTAGGAAGAGAGAATTGAATAATGCTACTATGTTTATGGTCACCAGTTGACGCCGCTGTACAGTAAGGTCCTGTCTCACTCGCTAGTGACTGAGACATTGACGCCAATGCGCTGAAACGGTAGGAAAACTATCGTAATTGCACTAGAGTGGTACCACTCTAGAGTAAGGACCTTTCACTTTCTAGTGCTGCATATAGCTCATTTGATGATATGTTTATCGATAAGATTAAAATACTTTTGTAAATTGTTTGTTTGTCGTGTTGCAGTTCGTATGCTCGAATACCTTCAAAGTTCTATCATCTGGGAGGACGTGGATGTCCAGACACTGACACTTGTGTACAGAGAAACGGGTAAGTCAGAATTTAAAAATTAGTCATCTCACTCTGCGCTCAAATGATTGGTTTAAAAATTAAAACGTTAATTTATAAAATGTGATTATTAAAAGGGTGTCACAAGTTTGGATTTTTATGAATAGGTTAGGTATTTTTTGTCTTATTCAGCATCAGTTTGTGTTAAGTACAGCCAGAAGCAAAAAAGGAAATAAATACCTTTACTAAATAATCCGTACCCAATGAAAATAGTTATGAAAGTTCAATTGACATAGATCCCGCCGTATTATATTTAGTCCTTCACTGATCCAGATAAAAACCTACTTTTCGAAGTATTGGAAACCAACCTCAATTTATTATGGTAGACCTGTCCAAAACAACTTGTTTGTTATCCCACATATCTTTATGCAAATGTTACAAATGGAAATATTTATTGCCACATTAGCATCACAGGCTTTTATTTATGACGTAGATGAACAACACGATTATAAGAAATTATCAAAGTACAAAATACGGTGGTTGGGCCAGAAAAGTTCTCAAGTGGCGACCACGGGCTAGAAGACAGGGCAGGCATCCCACTAGGTGAACCGACGATCTGGTGAAGGTCGCGGAAAGCACCTGGATGGAAGCCGACAGCGTAGGACCGGTCGTTGTGGAAATCCTTGTTGGAGGCCTTTGTCCAGCAGTGGACATCATTTGGCTGAAACGAAACAGCCAATTGCGATATTTTGTTTATGTAAATATTTGACTAATAATTGTGTTTTTAGGGACTCATACCAATGTAATGCAACAAAAATCAGCCGGTATTAGCGCATTCATCAAGCAATGTACATCTGCAAAGAAAACTGACACGGGTAACTTGTATTTTTAAGCTATATAAACCCTTTTGATGGGTTGCAAATTCAGGAAAGGGTTGTTTTTATTAAATTCCACGTGTTGAATATAATGATGAAATTAATACCCAAGAACGAGAGACAATAATTGTACAAGTACAAATTTTACATTGTTACTTACTACAGCTGATTTATTAAAATGCTTTTAACTGTAGGTGGAGTAGGCACTTCTGCGAAAAGTTTCAAGTCAAGATTCAAGCAAATTAATCTTGGTCCTTCCAGATTTCCCTTCTTTTATAATTCAAGTAAGTTTACTGTTTCAAGTGTTCCTCGTCACCGAAAAAGTATTTAATCATTTCATTTTTTTAATGGCACTGTAATCTAATGATTCTTTGAAATTTAGCCCTAAGCCTACTACTGCCTTTTATGTCTTACAAAAATACAATTATTTATAATCTTAATATTCTTCATTATTTCGTTTATACAAATGCTGAAATGTTGTAACAAACTACTCCTTTCAGAACGGAAGTCGATGCCGTTGAAGAAAGTTGACGAGTCGTCCAAAACGATCCACCGGTTTTTCAGCTACCCAGAGAACCAGAATAAATTCGTGGAAGCGGTCGAATCCACGCGCTGTAACAATGTCACATGTTTATGCGATGGTAGGTTTTTTTTTTTGAAGGGACGCGCGCTAGTTGCTTGAGGAGCTTTTCCAGCTTCACCGGGCAGAGTGGCGAGTACAGAAGGCCGTTTGGCGATCGTTCGCGATCGGGCCGTATCGAGCGCATAAAGCGCCCGATCAGTGGCGAACCCAACTAGAGGGTTGCCCACCTCGGTGTTGGACCAAAGTCCAGCCTACGGCGGGCTCACTCTAGTGGGCCCGATCGAGGGGACTACGGACCCGGCCTGAGGGCGCCACGGTAGGCTCGGACCTCGGCTCAGGCCGTGTCCGGGGGACGGATTGGGGCGATGATAGGTCTAATTATACGCAAAGTTATTTCATAAGTGAATATACTTCGTACGCGTGGACCCCGTTTTACCTCCTTAGGGGTTGAATTTTGCAAAACCCCGTCTTGTGAGCACCTACGTTCTAAAAAAACTCCCATGCAAAATTTGAGACTCCTAGCATTTTTAGTTTCTGAGATTTCGTGATGAGTGAGTGAGTCAGTGACCTTTCGCTTTTATAGATATAGATTCACTTACCTTTGAACTAACTTTTTTCAACTTACTGAAAAGCTGCCTAAGATATTAAATGTATCTTGTCACCAAGTCTCTACAAATAAGATCACCTTATTTGTGTGTCTAGAGGTTATCTCAATTTGTGTGCGCTCTAAGAAATAATTTAAGTATATCATTCATTTCTCACGATTACGATGATTACACGATTACATTATGATTCTGCAAAAATACTTTGTGAATCAAGTGCTTTATAAATGTATTATAGAAAGTACAATAATAAAACGATGTTCAATTTAGTTTAGCTCTGAGTTAGTGCCTGAGGTATGGGAGCGGCACGGCCAGCGTGTTTTTATGACGGTCAAACGTCAGCGAGACTTCAGATTTGTATGCTCTGTCACATCATATTCACGATTCACCGTTTCAGCTCGGAATGACAACTTCTCAAAATGACAACCGGGGCGCAAAATGTCCACTTCTCGAAATGACAACTTTTTAAAATGTCAACTTCGCTAAAAGACAACTTCTCATAATGTCTATTTCTCACAATGACAAATTCGCATTTGGTCAACTTCGCATAATGACAACTCTAGAAGAACTAGAATTACTCTAGAAATAATGAAAATAAAATATCAACAAGTTGCAAGAAAGGATTTTTTCCCTGGCGGCTTGGTGACTGGAATTGAACCGCCACCGGTGCAGACTGAGAAGATGGTGAATTGTCTGCACGTGAAAAATGAGGTTGTCCGGCTTGCAGAAATTTATAAAAGTTACCGTTCCTTGTATGAAATCAAAAAATGTAAATAAAACAGCTCCCTCTCAATTGACACAATTTATTTTGTCTCGTAAGCTTGAATACAATTGACAATTACGATATTATNCAATGTAGGTATAAAATAAATATAACCTAACAAAAAAAAAATGTTACTTACTTGTCCCAACATAATATACAAAATAAGAGTTGCAACACAAAAAAAATATGTAACCTAACATCATGTAAACTAACCTCATATAGAGTAGTACGCTCTGTTATAATGGTTAACATAATAATAATGTATAAGGTTGACAACTTGAAAAAAAATATGTGGGCATCACAAATAAAATAAAACAACAAAAATTAACAAGACAAACAACAGCACACACATGAGAGATTCCCTAATAAAAAAATATTTAACAACAAAATAGAAGTGTATGAGCGGATAGTCAGCACACACTGTTGCTTCTTTTATTGGCTTTCCACCCATAAACTTCATAAAAAAAATGTGGCAATAATAAACATCAAAAGATGGGCGCCACTGCAAGAAAGGATTTTTCCCTGGCGGCTTGGTGACTGGAATTGAACCGCCACCGGTTGCAGACGGAGACGATGGTGAATTGTCTGCACGTGGAAAATAGGTTGTCCGGCTTGCAGAAATTTATATAAGTACCGTTCCTTGTATGAAATTAAAAAAAATTAAATAAAACAGCTCCCTCTCAATTGACACAATTTATTTTTGTCTTGTAAGCTTGAATACAGTTGACAATTACGATATTATAACTACTGTAATAGATAGTGCCAATCTCAAGGGATTCAGGGTCGTNGTCTTCAACACAATTCACGGAATTAGTCACCCAGGCGTACGATCAACACGAAAAATGATCACAAGTCGATATTTTTGGAAATGTATGAACAAAGACGTAAACAATTGGGCAAGGACATGCATAAATTGCCAAAAATCAAAAATTCAACGACACACAATTTCTCCGTTACGCTCATTTCCATCAAGCGATCGATTTCACCATCTTCACATCGACATAGTAGGACCTCTTACCTACTGTCAAGGGTATAGATACATACTCACCATGATTGACAGAGCCACGGGATGGCCAGAAGCTATACCTTTAAAGGACATCACTGCAGAAAGCATCTCTGAAGCTGTCTACTCATCATGGATCGTCAGATTCGGCTGCCCGCTGCGAATAACCACCGATCAAGGTCGGCAGTTTGAATCGCATCTATTCACAAACCTAACTAAGCGATTGGGCATAACTAAAATTCACACAACAGCCTACCACCCTCAGGCTAACGGCAAGATTGAACGATGGCACAGAACGCTTAAATCAGCCCTTATGTCTAGGGGAAATACAGAAAAGTGGGTAAACGAGTTACCGACTGTACTACTGGGATTAAGAGCTAGCCTAAGGGATGATACAGAAATATCAGCTGCAGAACTTGTATACGGAACAACTTTGAAATTACCTGGCGACTTTTTCGAAACAACAAAGCCTAACCTTGACACAGACGCTTTCTTACATGAATTAAGAGAGCACATTCGAAACTTATCTGCAGTTCCCCAAAAGCAACCCCGAGAAGGGAAAACGTTCGTGCATCCAGCGCTAAAAACCTGCAAATACGTATTCGTTCGTTGCGACCACGTAACTAAGCCCCTAACACCACCATACACTGGGCCATTCAAGGTTATGGAACATGGCGATAAATACTTCAAAATAATGATTTCGGACGTCATTAAAACGATCTCAATAGATCGCTTAAAACCAGCATTCATAGTTCATAGCAACACAGAAATACAATCCACCCAACCAAATAAGTCTCAGCAACGAGTGACAAAGTCCACACTCAATAACTGCAACAAAAATGGTAATGCTGTGAACAACGAAGAAATGAGAACCCGATCCGGACGCCTAATTATAAGTTTTTGAGTAAACACAGTAGATATTAGTTATGTCAATATAGAAAAATAAGGAAAGATCTCACCAGGCTTCGCCGATTTAGCTGATTTTGTACTCCTTTGACTTAGGTGTTGCTCTGGTACCTGGAGGCTTTTCCCACTCACTGTGTTGGCGGATTTTTTTTCCCTATACCATGTATTAATTTATTTAATTTAGTTTAATTTTTTTTTTTTTTTGGAAGAAGATTGAATATACAGTAAAAATATGTAATTATATTATGATAAGTACATATGCTGCGATTTTTTTTAATACTAAATTTAACACTGGATGCTAGTTCTGATAAAAGTTATCAGATTATTTGCGATTTTAGTTTTAAATTTGGGTTATCACTCTTGTAACACTGTTACCTATTAGGTATATTATTGAATTTTTGATTTGTTTTCGTGGGATTCTCACTATTGTAACACTGTATTGAATTTGTTTTATATTATTTAATTTTTACATATTATTTAATTTTGGTTAGTTTTCGCTTGATTATCACGATTGCAGCACTGTACGAATTATCTTAATTAATTTGATTTGTAGTTATGTTATTTTTGATCACTTTGTTTGTTGGTTTACGTTCCACGGCTTAAAATGCACTCTGAGTTTACGACCGTTTGTATTATACGCGGTAGGGCTTTGCACGTTGCAAGGGTCTTTTCGGGTCGGACCGTCTGGAGCGCACGTGTTGTGCACGTCCACTCTCGAACGCTGCCCAAAAAGGACTCCCAAATCGTAGATTAGCTTTGTCATAATAATTATTGTATCGTATATGCTTACGAAATTTACTTTGTACCGCAGAATGGTTAAAGATTTGGATCCTTTCAGAGGTTGGGTTTTAATTCTCAGTTTGTCTCATTGAGCAATATCTATCTACTTCATGATTTTTCTCTGATTTTATTTCTTTTCAATATATCTCTGATCAAAACTTAATCAAAATTGCCTCTTTAACTTACTAATCCTTCGGGCTATGTCAGCGCTTTTAGTTTGTTTACAGATGTCCTCATTTCTGATTCATTATCGTAAAGAAGTTATTTTCTTTATAAAAGGCCTAGAAATAATTGGCCTATATTCAGCAGTGGATATCCTGTGGCTGAAATGATGATGTTTCATAAAATTAACTAACAAATCAGGAAACTTTTACATTTGTAATGGTATAATTAAGTATTAATTTTGCACACGTTTCATTAATAAAAACCATGAATGAAATTCCATTTACGTAACATTATGCAATGATTATGACCATCATTATCTCAACATTATACTGATTAGAAAATAGGCGCGTTAACGATGATTAATGGCAATTTAGTCATTGCCAAATGTGATCATTAAATCATTTTTAACGAGACGAAAACAATTTCTAATTTTTAGAGATCCGTAAAGAAAGTACGAGTACCTACTTTTTTTGTAATTTTTAGGAGTAAGCAAACTTCAGCTAAGTAACAGGAATTTAAAACTCATTTATTAATGCAAGTAGGCTTTTAAAAAACATTTTTACACATCACAGTATTAACCCTACCACTGCTTCGGGATAATAAATGGCCAGTACTGAGAAGAAACCGACTCTATATTTTGTAGGATAGTAGTAATAATTTAAATGCAAAAGTGCGTAACTTGCTTACGAAGCAGCAGGAATTTCAGATTTTTATAAAGATCGAATATATTGGAAAAAATAACATACTGTTTTTTTCCCAAATAAGTGGTATTCTATGTAGGACTACCTAAATAAATAAATAAATACTCGTAGCACAGATATCATAAGCTCCTTGCTAACACAAAACACAAAATTGTTCACTACTTTATAAGGGCTTCTGGTAATTAAACCTACTAAGGGCCGATTTTTCAATCGTCGGATAACTTATAACTGAAGAATAAATTTGTCACATTGCAGTTTCAGTATGGGAAATATGTGAAAATAACAAGTTTATTCTTCAGTTAAAAGATAACTGATGATTTAAAAATCAGCCCTAATACAAAAATTTAATTACTAGGTACAATACAGAACCCTGTTCTGAAATAATATATTATAAGTACAACCACAGAATAATAATAAGTGTACAACGTACAACAATGATGATAATTTTCAGTAATTCGGCAAAGTAAATGCCAAAAAAAGCCACGATACTTTAACGAAAGTGAAATGGCGCCAAAGTGATCAGTCAAACATTACTCTCGATTTCATCTAAGATTGTGGATTATAATTTTGTTGTTTTATTAAGCAACTAGCTTTTTCTCGCGCCTTCTCTTTACTTTTGGTAACATTTTATAACTAACATCAAAGAGTTTTCATTTTGCTAAACATAAGACTTATTACATACACATTTTTAACCCCTTTAAGAATATTTAAAATAAAATATAATATCAAGGCCGCACGAGCTTTTAAAGGCTACAAATTCGAAGCACTAAAACACATTATTATTTACTGAAACGAAAAATGACATTTGAATTTACTTAACACCAGGTACGATTGCGGTCAAATACCTGTCTTTTCCTGCATAAAAAAAAACCTAAGTTACAAACAGAACCTAAAGTTCCCTTTTTAATTGCTCTATCAAGAAATAGAACTCGGGACTTCTATGACAAATTGAGTCACTAACCATTGCTAACGTGAGAAAACATCTCACAGCTTTTCCACAACAATTGATCTATTAACCCTATCAAAATCAAATTAGTTAAGTTTACGCAATCTGATCGGACCATGACCAATGTCATTAAGGAAGAAAGTAGACTGTCTATTAGACAAAATTACTTGCATCCTGACTTCTCACCTCACCATTCGAATTTAAACTGTATTACAATTACATAAAACCTAAAACTATACTTCTGATGGTGTGCATTTACGAGTAGATCACACAATCAAGCAATATTCAACCTAGATGTGATCCACAAAAGGTATGATTTAGTTTGGATTGTGCAAGTGTTAAGACCTTTTAGGCGAGGTTCGTACGTTTTGGAAAGCTACTCGTATAGCGAAAGTTGTGCCGCCATGCCGAGTGTGACCAGATAGAATTGATACTTTAAACGGATCGCATTTGTAAGGTTAGGTTTGTTTATACTAGTCAACTTAATTAATAAGTAATTCAAGACAGATTTATTTATTTATTTATTTATTTATTTATTTATTTATTTATTGTTTAAGATTTACCAACACATGACAGATGTTGAAAAAATTTTTTTTTTAGTAAATTGTTAACTTATCTTAATAATTAATAATATGACGTTAAGAGCCGCCATAGTCATAATCGTCTGACATAACATAAAAACAAGACAGATTAATATTCTCAGCACTGGCCCATTTATGGTCCCGAAGCAGTGATAGGGTTAAAATATTACTGCGGAAAGTTCAAGCGTTTTTTAAAAGCTTAAAGTATTTGCAAAAAAATAATCAGTATTAGATATGAGTTTTAGAAACACAGAATTAGAAAACTAAATGTACTTGCTGGGAAATACACAAAGTAATTTATTGCTAAAGACTGTGTCTCATCTGAGAATCAAACTTGAACCCCCTGTGTAGAGATAATATTCCCAATCTCTAACCACTAGATTAATGCAAAGTATTAGATTTGTATTCAAGGAACTATTAAATAGAAAAGTAGTTCTGTAGCAATCATATCTGTTTCTTGTATTTAAATAATCCGCTATTTTATTTATTAGAATTATTCCTTACAAAGTGAAAACGAGAAATTAACAGGAAATCGATTTTCTGTTCTTAAAATAGCTGAAGTTATGGCCATAGAGGAATACTATTTCTAACAAGGCAATTGGAATACAGTTGCCAGGATATTTTAGACTTTATTGCCTTATGTTAAAGTTCAAAATCGAGGAGCAATTGACGTGGTAAGACCGCTAAAGGGATATGCAAAATGTATGTAAACTGTTGCTATGAATATTGTTAGAGTCGTTAAAGTAAGTTAATTGAAATAAGTGAGCAAATGAAATTACTAGTAGATTCTAATTTTACAAGCAAGAAAATATTAAATGTTTTAGTATAAAAATAGAAGCTAGAGGCGTCTGAAGCATAAGGAATCTTTTTTAATCAGTAAAATCAGATTGAGTCCGCGATAAGATACCTACTGAAGAAGAAAAATTCAAAAATTATGTGTCTTTCCCAAGATTATAATTCTGTACTTTTGACTGTAAGGGTACCCTACTTGCCTCTATCACTGTAAATACTTACCACAAATTGTGGTCATTATCTTCAAAAACATTTGTGTGTACTGTGTTACTGATTGCTTAAAAAACAACATTGTCTTGCAAGTATCAAGCACTCAAAATCCGCGTATCGATTACGAAATTTAGATCTAATTAGAGACAAATTAGCGAGCACGTGGCGACCGAGAAGTTGTTAAAAACGCATTTGCCATTTATACGCATCACGCACTCTAACCGACAACACCTTTGCTATATTTCAGTCTAAAATAGAAAAAAAGTAACGAAATGCTGGCACAAAACCTCTTTATTCGTTAAAAAGTCAAGATAAGAAGAAAAAATAAAAACAACAGTTCAAATTTTCAAATTTCGTAATCTCGATTCCAAATCCAAAAGTTCGTCACCAACGGAACTCCCCGAAAGTGAAAAGAGGCGGCACTCACTACACTCTGCAGTTACTTCCGACGTAACGCTACGCGCGTAAAGACGTCGGATCGAACGCGTTCAAAAATGTGTGTGAACGAGTGACATGGAACACTACGTAGATGGAATTCAAAATTTCAAAATTCGAAGAAGAACAAGTGGAAAGATGAATCTGATAAGTGTTTTTGTGATTTTCGCGGCATTTTCGAATTGTGTTTTAAGTTCTGACGTTGAGAATGACGTTCTGACTTTGCAAGACGACTTGGACTTGAAGGATGAGGCTGCTTCGGACAGGAGAAGGCCGTCGAATGAGCAAGAAAAGGATATACTTCTCTTGGATGCTCTTGGGAGGAGGAAGGGATCGTACCACCATAATGCCTATGCATCGTCACAGGAAGATGACTCTATCATGGATTTGTTGGGGAAAAGTAAGTAGTTAGCTTATTAAAGTTTTGAAATAGGAAATGGTAAAGCAAGCTTTTTCCAAAGTACTTAGGTACCTACTTGTGATATACGTAATTCATATGAAAGCCAAAAGGCCCATATTTATTTAATTATTTAGGACAACCAAC
Organism: Ostrinia furnacalis; assembly: GCF_004193835.3. Taxonomy (NCBI): domain Eukaryota; kingdom Metazoa; phylum Arthropoda; class Insecta; order Lepidoptera; family Crambidae; genus Ostrinia; species Ostrinia furnacalis. The sequence goes on from NW_021136480.1 coordinate 79,806, forward strand.
AAGACAGACACAAGTACAAGCATATTTTTCTTAGTTACGATTTTTATCTTTACAGACCTGACAAAAATAAGATTAAACTGTAGCCCCCTTAATTAATAAAAAATATCTTCTCAATTATGGACGTGAGATTCTAGATAATTTTATTTTAAAGACAACTTCCATTTCGTTATTGCTTCGCTACGTCTCTAAAATATAAAAATAGGTCATGTAAGTTTGTTATAAATTATTAAGAGTGTTCATAAATAACAACATAGCTCAGAAAGGACTATTATTGTGTGTAAAAGCTTTTCGAAAGTTTAACGAGGAGCTTTAAGCTAATAAAGCTTGAAAGTGTCATTCAAATTATGTTACAAAACGTGTTATGAAAACTCTAACTTATTATTTACTATTTAAGTACCATGTTTATCTTTTATATAGTAGACCGTACCCATGATACAAACTTTGCTTAGTTTGCGATTAGATGCAGTGCATAATGTCCAAAGATATTTATATATTATTTAAACCAACTAAACACGCATTAAAAACAAATAGTTATTAAAACTTTAAACTTATTCTAACTTGTCACAGACAATATAATATCAATTTGTCGAAACGTTAATTTGTAAATAAATTGACTTGAAAATGATTTTTAGTATAAAAATATGCCGATTGAGACATAAACTTACAAAGTAGATCATTATAGAGTGATTTATTTGACACAATGATCATCTTGATAGCAAGTGTGAGCGCGATAGTGAAAATGATCGATCGATCGTTCACCTGTGCAAGCGCAGTCTATAGAAACTGGCAATGTTTCTAACAGACACTATAAAGAAGAAATATTTGTATTTAATTTTGCATGTTTGTATTATAGGCTCCGAATTTTGGAATTCTATTGCGAAGCCGGGGCGGGTAGTTAATCTATTAGATAGTATCTATACCAGCGGTTCCCGAATGGTGGTCCGCGGAACCCTGGGGTTCCGTGAAAAGGCCGCAAGGGTTCCGTAAAAAATATTATCCCACGTTTCGTGACCGACATTGTTCGCTCGCACCGACTTGTTTACGCACAAGGGAGGGGCAGGGCGTGCGGGCGGATTAGTACGGGGGTTCCGCTAGGAAAAGTATAATCAATTAGGGTTCCTTGGCAAAAAAAAATTGGGAAACCCTGATCTATACTATCTATACTATATATACTATCTATACCTTCTATACTATGTATTCTAATATTATAAATGCGAAAGTAACTCTGTCTGTCTGTCAGTCTGGTCTAGTCTGTTCTGTTCTAGTCTCGCTTTCACGCCTAAACCACTGAACCGATTTTAATGAAATTTGGCATAGATATAGTTTTTGTCCTAGGAAAGGACATAGGATAGTTTTTATCCCGGTTTTTGAAACAGGGACGCCGCGATAAAGTTTTTCTGTGACAGACAAAATTCCACGCGGGCGGAGCGGCGGGCGTAAAGCTAGTAACAAATAAATCTAAAAATAGCTGACACCAAACCTCTTCTATTTATCAAGTACCTAAACCTACTTAATTACAAATTCCTTCTGTCACAGAAAGTCTTCATCGCGATAATTTCTCTGATCGCTAATATAATAATATTAGCGATCAGAGAAATTATACAAGCACCCATGTTGATTTTCCGACTTTGTCAGCCCACTCATTTTCCCCTTATTATTGGATTCTAAAAACCTGAAACACGTGTTTTTCAATTATCGATAAGATCCTGTAAAGTTTGGAATAAAATTGTCTAACTAATTATTACCCTATACAAACTTTGGAACTTTCACGGACTTACGTGCCATATTTGGAGACTCTTACATCCGTTTTCACAAACGATGCTTGCTTAAGTGAAGCAGCAAATCGAACGCACAGCGTTGAATAGAGCTCTGTGATTGGTTCGTGTGTCACCCTGGGGGCGTAGTGTGAGTTTACGTCAAACGCATTCAATGTCAACTGCCTAAATAAGTGACCTTAAATGTATGACGGATTGTACAGCGCCCCTAGCGGATACTTTCTAGAACTAAGAACTTTAAATATTCATATAATTTTTTAACGCGCGCGCTATTGACGACGTTTGATGTAAACTCACACAAAGCCCTCTGTGCGTCCACGCGCACTGTGAGACCTCATAGTAATGTTTGTGAACAAGGGCGTTACTCCAGCGGTTTTTATGGATTTTCTTTCTTTATTAAATGCCAGTTTCTATTAGCGCAAACTATGTAGATCAGTAATCTAATATCGCGTGTTTGTACCTGTTTATTGTTTTGTTTGTGTTTACAGCTGGTTACGACACTTCATTGGAGTAAAAAACATATAACAAAAAATGTAATATGACAACTATTGTTTTTTTTTATTTTTTGTGTGATTTCTTAAAATGAATGTCGCAAATAATTAAGGAAGTAAAATAGAGAATTTATCGATAGTGGAAATATCAATTACTGTAAGGGACAAAACACGATTTTTCAGGAGAGNAAAGCTCTAAGCAGATCATAGGACTGAGTAGGACCAAAATGCGCATCTTAGTTCGAGCCCTCACTGGACACTGCAGCTTAAACAAGCACTTGTCCACTATGGGACTGTCCGAAACAAGAACGTGCAGGATGTGCCAAGAGGCAGATGAAACGCCACTACACATGCTCACGGACTGCGGACCTCTGATGCGCAAGCGGAGCATACACCTGGGCAAACACATCCTAAGCCCACAAGATGTAAAACATATCGCCCCCCAAAAGATACTGCACTTCCTAATGGATGCAGGACTCGGAGGCGAACTGTAAGGAAAACAGCGGCGATCACAATAGATCGATAACGGTCGCAGTGATACTAGGACTTTATTGAACTAGAATAGCCGCTCAACACAAATAAAAAAAAAAAAAAATACACGATGTCTCTCTGCCTTTGTATTTTATACTTGTTTACCTGACACGACTTTGCTGTGGACCACTCAAGCTATGATAACAATAACCTGATATTGAGTGGAACGAAAGAAAACTTTGCACGGTCTTTCAAAGAAAACAAGCGAGCATCTCGTTTAGAGTTATCGGATAATTATGCCCGCTTTCTTTAACGGTAAAGTATTAATATAACTAGATATAAGTCTAAAAAGACTACCTAAGTAGTAAAAAAATCGTAGTATCTTAACTAGCAAACTTACCAAAGTGCGATAATGCATTTTAAAACTATGACAAAAATTGTATTGGTTTGCTACAGTCGATAGCATATAAAACAAATAAACGAGCATCAAATAGTTTTCTATTACCATGAGTTACTTGAATGTTTACTTTACTCGCTACTTTGTGTAATTTTTGAGTCGTAATATTGTAACCTAACCTAACCTAAACCTATCCTAAAATTGGCAGTTATTATGTAATCCTTCAAACTTGCTGTAGACCGATGAGCTTTCTTTGAATACAACATAGCTAAGTAAGCAGTTCTACGTAAAGCCTAAAGTTTCAAACAAGACTTTCTTACACCTTACCCTAAGGGATCGCTCCATATCAAGTTTGAATCACAAGTATAAAAAAATCTTTTTTAAGAATCATGAGCAGACGCCATAATGGACTGAAGTGTGAAGACTGCAGGTCGTTGCCCTAAGGGCAGCATATAGTGAAATTTATGAGTGTACCTTGGTTACAAGCCATCAATCCCGTTTAGCATCTAATAGTCTATGGTCCAGCGCTTGCTGTGACATAAAACTCGGTAACCGGAAAATATTTTAGAGTTTTCAGGAAATTCTTATAGAGAATTTCCATAATAGACTTCAATAAATTATTGCTATTTTGTTAAAAGGATTACTTAGGCTGGTTGCACCATCTTACTTTAACTTTAACAAAAGTCAAAAATCTGTCAAACTCTATACAAAAACACCAGTTATTGTTATAGTTACTGTTAAAGTAAGATGGTTCAACTCAGCCTTAGAACCAAGAATTTATTTGCTCATAATAACAATCAATTTAATACAAATATTTAAACAGTCATTATTAAAGCCGCATATAACTACCAATTTGGTTCAATTATTTACTAGTCTTCGTAATAAACAAGATTGACATAAAACCTTATTGTTTAAAAAACCTCAAAAACATCGTTACTCAGCAGAACATAAATTGAGTTTAAATGTAGGTACATAAAAAGAAAAACTGCTTACTCACTTCTGATTCTGACCACCCTCTTATTATCATAATGTGGGTTTTCAAATTTCAACTCTATCACCTGGTAACAAGGCGCTCCTGGGATGTGCAGGGAGAATGCATTTGTCACCACGGAGCGGTTATTAACGTTCAAAGACGAGTGACAAGGAGATGTAGTGTGAAAAGCACTTCCTTGGGAATATGAACAAATTGATGCATTTTCTTGTGTGGGTAAGACGAAATAGAAAAGATTGGAGTGAAAAATAAAATATCTGAAAAAGTAGAGAAAAATCCAATTTTAACGTTTTAAATTGTAGAGAAAAAATACATTGCGTTTATTTGGTACTGTAGTTATATGTAGTTACTTAAAAAATAAGGTGTTTAATTTACTTTAGCTACCCGATAGGTACTAGGTATTTAGCCTAGGCGCAGACCACCGGTTTTTAGTTGGCCGATAGTTGGGTCGGGCTGTTGATCAGTAGCTATGTATATTGATTGATGTATGAAAGTGCGCACATTACACCGATTTGGTATCGGCCGATTCTTCATACAAATTAGAATCGGGCCCAACCATCGGTGGTCTGCGCCTAGGCTAATTATCGTCATTTACAGCCTTCACTATGCTTGCCGAGTGGAAATCTCTTCTCAAGAATTCATCTACCCAAGCAGTTACCAATTCTTCGACAGATATGGTCAGACCACTAAGTATAGTTAAAAAAATATAATTTTCCGGCTTAATAAAATGATACTAAAATAAAAAATTACATCGGTAAGACCTATTTGAGTGATTTTATCTCATAATATTCTTTGAATGATCTAGGACTTAGGTAATTCACAGGAAATTGGACCTCCAGTATCATTTCACCCGATCTGTTCCATACGCTCGTACATTCTGGGCTCAGTTACTACAAACTAAAGCCTGCTTTAACTTTATAGACCGGAAAAAACCCTGTTTACGTCTGTCGGAGGCCATTCGTTCCCATGCTCGAGTTGTGTCATATATTCCGCCATGGAGTCTGCCCATATAGGGCTACCTTGGGGCTACCATCAGTTCAGTGATAATGGGATAGGAAAAAGGTGATGATGAAGTGCAGTTTGGAATGGAATGTCAATGGAAAAGACTATGGTGTCAAATCCAATTGGGTTTGTGAATCAGCTGGTTTAAAACGATCAGTATCCTATCGCCTAATGACAGCTGAAAATATACCACAAGATTATCCAATGCTTTGGTTTCCTATGTAAAAAGCAACTCGGTTACACATATTTGACACAATATGTTAGTTTGTGCGAACACCTTAAAAAAAACAAATACAACTTTCGATACACAATAACGGGTTTAGTCGGAAGAATCCTCTGAAATAATATTTAAACAAAAAAAAAAATCCCCAAAGAAAGATGGTCACCCCAGCTTTACCACATAGGGGTATTGTTCAAATCTGAATTTACAACACTATTGTAAAAGTGGATTAACCTCTCGTTCGGCGTTTTTGTTAGGAGGTTAGATTTTTTTGAGTCTGACCTCCACGGTCGTCAATACGGCGCCGCGGCGTAACCAAACATAAAAAATCTAAACTTTTATCATCATCACCATCGTCTCTGCAAGCATGGTTCTGGAGAGGAAGCCGCGTATCGGAAAACGCAGCGTAGGATGTCCACCCACAAGGTGGACCGACGACATCATCATAAAGGTAGCAGGAAGGCGTTGGACGCAGGCCGCTACCAACCGGCCTTTGTTGAAAATCATTGGGGGAGGCCTATGTTCAGCAGTGGACGTCCTATGTTCATTACTTTGGTCTTAACCTGAATAACCTCATTATTGTATCTTTTAACAAGATATTTCCCAAACTTTTATAGCTTCAACATACTCATCTCACTGATTCCCACGTTTCATCAGATATAATTACAGTTGGATTGATATGATCGCAATTTTCCGCTGAACAAGTTGGAGCGAGATGCTGAAGTTCGCGTTGCTAGGCGCGGACAATATCGGGACGAGTGAAGCCACGAAATAGGCGAGAGAGATAATTATGACATATCAAGTTTAACAATATGGCATTCTATGTAATCGTAATAGGTGCTGTTTTGCAAAAATAAAAATGTGCTGTCGGTATTGGTAATTGATATTTTTTTTTATCCGTATTTTTTTCGAATCAATGCATAAAACATTTTGAGGCCTTGTTTCAAAATTTTTTTATTTAAAAAGTAATATTCTGTTAATACTTGAACAATAAACGCTTGCGTTTATTTATAGAAGGATGCTTGATAGTTTAAAAAAAAAGTTTTATAACCTTCTTGTACGAGTGTGTATGGTATAATTAATGTCACCTCCATTAACTGATAATCTCACAAACCAATAAAGCCGACTAACACAGCTGAACGAACATTCCATGGTCCAGGCACTCACTTACTGTCACAGTTCATTTGTTATTTCAGTATATTTTTCAAAATTGTACTGAAAAAAATCTTAAGTGGGTACATGAAAAATAATTCACCAACAAATAAAATCATTACACCGCCCGTTTAATAGCCCCACTCTTGTCTTACGAACACCCTACAGTTTGAGATCAAACGTTGCTACGTCTTCGCGATGCCGAATCGCAACGCTCTCGGGTTACTGTAGTATTATTTATCGGTAATTCGATAGATGACATTTCGTGATATTAAATTGGATGTCGAGATGTCGACTTTATTTTTGTCTTGATATGTTTTCGGGTATAATATTAGAAGGTACGTGGGCTCTACATTGAAAATTTTTAGCGTGGAACTTAATTTTTAGTTGAGATCAAGAAAAAAGGTTTTGGGCCGGGTGTTTTCTTAAACTAATAACGGTAATGAAATAGACTGTAGGTAGAATTACTATAAAAAGATACATAATCAAAATTTACTAGTTCCATGTCAGCCTATGCATTTTTAAGTGTAACTTTATGGCAACCTACCTACTTATTTATCTGGGGGCACGGCAGTGCCCCCACCAAGTCGAGCAAAAAAGCGGCACGGCCGTACCATCCTTTTCTCGAAGCAATTCAGGCCATTATCGACCGCCTGTAACTTCGTTGTGGATAAAACTAGAAGGCTGAATTTTCATTAGCTATGCAGGCATTGTAAAGACACGGTATATTTAAAATTTCATTCAATTTGAACCAGTAGTTTAAGAATTATAACGGGTCAAAGTTACTTAATTTTGTCACTCACTGACTNTGGCGTATGTATGTGGTGTACTAAAGCGATTGAGAGATTGAGAGGCTGGAAGTCATCGAGCTTACGAGCGAGACGATTCGTAATGACTCTCGAAAACAGCTTGTAGACATGGCTCGGAAGTGAGATGGGTCTATAATTCTTCAACAAGGTTTTGTCGCCTTTTTTGAAGAAGAGTGTCACTACACTTCTGTGCCATACCGTAGGCGTTTTTCCTTCGAGGATGACGGAATTGAACAGCTTCTGAAGAGCCTTCAGCCCCTCGGTCAAAAACCCAACTGCGTAAAAATGAACAGAAAAAAGATAGAAACAAGACAACTTAGTGTTCATAAGTGTAGTAGGAGTGGGAGGCATTAAATGCATATCACCACCAAAAAAAGTAATTGATATCCTATATGCATATTAACGTAAGGGCCTAATTATAATAAATCAAAAAGTTTTAAATGAAGTAAGGTTCAATGAGTTCAAAAGTTAAAACCAACAGTTTAGGGTAAGGGCTGAATTGTATTATTAAAAGGAATTTACGTCCTTTAAATCATTTGTTTCCCCAAAAGTCGTATTCAGACGACTAAAAATGTTTAAGGTAAGGGACATTTTTTTAAAGATATCAACATTTCAAGTATACCAATCGATAGAGCCGAAAATTCTGAATGCGTTGGTATATATAACTCATTTTGGCCAAAATGTCCCTTACATTAATTGATACTTCCACTATCGTTATGTAGTGGCTTTAAGTAATGAAACGCATAGATTCAGTAGTTTTTGTTTAAACTAAATTGCTTATAATATTAATAGCACTATTAATATATTTTTTGCTCTAATAGTAATATAATAGTAATGTAGTTTTAGTACCAAACCATTTATAATAGTAATATAGTTTTAGTACCAAATAAATATTTTTTCTTTCTTTCTTTCTTTCTTTCTTTCTTTCAAATACGTTAAGCGTTGCGTCATCGCGTGTTGCAGCTAAATTACTTTAAAACTTTTAATAGTTTAAACTAATATTGTATTAATTACTTATAATGATCATTGTTTACAAATAGGTACACTTGTTACACGAATAGGAAGTTACATTAATGAACAATTAGTTACTTGTTGGTTTTTAAATAAGCTATACTAAACTAATATTGTTTTTACGCTTGTATTTATTTTAAAAAGTTTTAATTTATGTACTCGATAGATACATAGTATGTTTAGTTTGTGATTACTTAGATGACGTTAGTGTACTTTTTCACATTATGGGCAAAGCAAACCTTTTAAATACAATTCTAAATATTTAATGAAGTACACTAAGTACCTACACTACTGTTTCATCTATACTAGTACATATTATAAAGCGGAAGAATTTGTTCGTTGAACGCGTTAATCTCAGGAACTACTGGTTCGATTTGAAAAAATATTTTTGGGTAAAGATGTGTTGTTGGTAGATCTTTGTCAATAAATAAATAAATAAATAGCCCATTTATCGAAGAAGACTTTAGGCTATATAACATCACCCTACGGCCAATAGGGGCGGACGGCGGAGCAGTAAAGAAAAATGTTGCTTATACGGGAAATATTATTCAAACTAAGTATATTCACACAAATCACGCGCACGCAGTTGCAGGCACAGTTAAAGCTACTCGTTCATTTAAAAATCTCTAATAGTTTTCAATTATCCTCTTTCATTATTAACCTGATGATTGATTAAAACGATGTAAAGACTAGTGATAAACAAGAACATTTGTTTGGTTTTTGCTAATGTTTCTACAAATGTTGGTCAAGTGCGTGCCATTGACGCGTTAAATGAAGTTTCGTAGTAAATCTTGGGTAATTACAACTAACTGATTACTCGTGCTTGTGGCAAAGACTCTTAAGGGCTTGTTACCACGGAGATATCCCGTTTTTTGCTGAAACTGATTTTATAAAGGATCCCGTTATTATAACGTGTTTTAATATTAATGTTCACACGAATATCCCGGGAACTAGCCCTAAGACGAGGGCACCTAAGTACCGTGGCACTTTATGTTGTTATTATCACATAAGTTTGTAGGTAGCAATAAAATATAGTCTGACATTTTGTGGACTTTACCACTAACCAAGCTATCCTGAGTTATTGATCTCTAACTTTGTAACCCTTTATACTCGTAATCTATTTAGTCGTTTACATGCAAGCAAGTGGAGTATACAGGGTGTTAGGTAAATATATGAGCCGACACTAGCCCGTGTTAACATGGACATAAAATGGTATGGTGAAGTCAGAAAATTGCTATCTCTATTTTAATTATTTTAATATTCATCCAAATCGGAATTTATAAAATTTATTTTGTATGAAAAAAATGGTGATATCAATATTCTGACTTCACCATACCATTTATATGCCCATGTTAACATGGGCTAGTGTCGGCTCATATCCCCATTTACGCAACACCCTGTATATGTGTGCTCGAACCGCACGCATAATTATGTAGACATACTAACACTCGGCTTTATTTATTTCGTACCTACCTACTGTTAAAACAATAGGTACTAAATACTAAAGAAAGACCCCTGTTTCTGAAGTATTTAGGTAGTAGTAGGTATTTGCTTTATATAATTGGTTGTTTATCATAATTTATACGTCAGTTTATATTTAGTACTGTCTCCATGTCCACTATACACATCAGTATCAGTTTTCAAATGTATGTCATAATGCTAGAGATTGGTTTACCTATAAAATTTATGTCGTTTGGACCAAAAAACTACTAAAAAATATTGTTTGACTCTCAGATTGTGACCTACATTAGAATTGATTAGAGATAGAGATTTAACATAATTTATTATGAAAGTAGAACAATATTTCAGATTATGTGTAAATATTTCAGTGTACAAGTATTGTGTACTAGAGATCTTAAGAGGTCTCTATTTTGTAAGAAAAATCCGATAGTTTTAAGATTTAGTCGTATAAAGTTTCAGTAGTTTCACACAGTTCGAGCTGCTTAACTTGATGTTTACTCATTCAATGAACGGTACACCCGATATTTGTTCTTTTTTAAAATAACCTCAACCGCATACGAGTCACAAACATTAACTGCTTTTTCTCTTTTCATTACAATGTAATTCATAGTTACATAACATCACAGTATTGCCAAAACAACCATCACCCGAAAAAGGTGCCACAATATGATTGTTTAAAAGGTATTATCCAAATTCTTTCCTCGATATCTCTTACAACCATTCTCATACCCCGTCTCTTCTTTCCAGTGATACCCCAGACCTGTCGGTACCGTGGCGCCCGCTACCCTTGCGGTCTCAGCATATCCTGCGTGCTCGGAGGAGGGAAGCCTATGGACCTCTGTTCGGGAGGGATGATCTGGGCCTGCTGTGTGGACAGAGACACGACAGAGAGGCCGAGCGAGGTTGCGCCGGTGGTGCATAATGCAAGTAAGTGGACGACCTGTATTTTGATGCCCTGTAATTTGGACGACCTGTATTTTGTTGCCCTGTAATTTGGACGACCTGTGTTTGGACGACCTGTATTTGGACAACCTGTATTTGGACGACCTGTATTTGGACGACCTGTATTTTGATGCCCTGTAATTTGGACGACCTGTATTTGGACGACCTATATTTTGTAGACCTGTAGGTATAGGCGACCTGCATTCGGCCTGCAATATTTAATTTTTTAGAACTTGAGTTATTACTCTCTTTGGGCGACCTGTATTTTGTAGGTATTAATAGGCGACCTGCATTCAGAATGATAGCTAGTAATATTTGATTTTAGAACTTGAGTTTTTGCTCTAGTTTGGAATTGAATCCATGGCGAATTGCATTAGGAATGCCAGCTAGCCAATTCAATATTGAATTTTTGGGAACTTGAAAAAATCTTTTGCCTCTTTCGGGAATTGAACGCATGACCTTTCGCTTATCGTACGAATGCTCTTAGCAACAGATACATTGAACTTATCAAAACCAAATCCAAGTGTATTTTTTTCAAGAACATATTTTTAAAAATGTTCGTAGACATTTTTTAAGGCAAAAGATCTAACAAAAATATTGAAGTGCTATTCAAAAGCGGGCCTTAATTTGTCAGAATAGAAACTGCAGTCAATTACATAACTTTTGCAGTCCAAATGCATTCTAACGATGGAGGAAAACTGCAATTTTACAGATGGCTGGCAATTCAAATACAGGGCGTCTAAAACTTACGTAGATAATTTAAGTGCGGGATTTGCAGTGTTGTTACACCTGCTCTACACGTTGGCCCCAACATTGGTTCCAACATCTCTCCAATGTGTGGGTCTAAAAAATAACATTGGTACCAATATTGGCTACACAAACTGTTTTCTAGATCCAAACGTTGGAGTGAACTTGGGGCCAACGTGTGTAGTCGGACTCAAATTAATAATAAACATAAGAAGCATGTGTCATTTGTAAATATACTCGTAAATACTCGACAAAAACAGACAATTAAAAATACACGATATAATTTAAAGACTAAATTATTGAATATTCACACAATAATTTTACAATATTGTCAAACACACAACTTTAGTAGATATAAACATGATACGCGTTATTAATTTATATTTATGAATTAAACCGTTATTTTATTGGACAAAGCATTTATATACACAGCATTTATTATTAACACTGCTGTTACATTAAATATTATACTTTAAATTAACTAAATTATTCATTTTAATACCGGCCAATATGGAAATCATTGGGGGAGGCCTATGTTCAGCAGTGGACATCCTGTGGCTGAAATGATGATGATGATGATTAATTTCAATTATTTTCATTATGTAAGCTTAAAAGGGAACAAATTAGATGCACATCGTTAAACTACAGGTTCAAATTAAGAGTCCTTTCTAATGAAAAGTATTAATTAACAGTCTAATTATGTAACTAACAATGATGTCATGATTGCAATTAACTGGTGACTAATTAATTAATTTTGTTCATGCAACAATCGAACGAGAAAGTGGTCAAAATACCACGTGCTATAATGGTTTGTGACGTGAATTATAACATAATATGTTACATATTTGAATATGTCGATAGTGGAAGTATCAATTAATGTAAGGGACATTTTGGCCAAAATGAGTTATATATACCAACGCATTCAGAATTTTCGGCTCTATCGATTGGTATACTTGAAATGTTGATATCTTTAAAAAAATGTCCCTTACCTTAAACATTTTTAGTCGTCTGAATACGACTTTTGGGGAAACAAATGATTTAAAGGACGTAAATTCCTTTTAATAATACAATTCAGCCCTTACCCTAAACTGTTGGTTTTAACTTTTGAACTCATTGAACCTTACTTCATTTAAAACTTTTTGATTTATTATAATTAGGCCCTTACGTTAATATGCATATAGGATATCAATTACTTTTTTTGGTGGTGATATGCATTTAATGCCTCCCACTCCTACTACACTAATGAACACTAAGTTGTCTTGTTTCTATCTTTTTTCTGTTCATTTTTACGCAGTTGGGTTTTTGACCGAGGGGCTGAAGGCTCTTCAGAAGCTGTTCAATTCCGTCATCCTCGAAGGAAAAACGCCTACGGTATGGCACAGAAGTGTGGTGACACTCTTCTTCAAAAAAGGCGACAAAACCTTGTTGAAGAATTATAGACCCATCTCACTTCCGAGCCATGTCTACAAGCTGTTTTCGAGAGTCATTACGAATCGTCTCGCTCGTAAGCTCGATGACTTCCAGCCTCTCAATCTCTCAATCGCTTTAGTACACCACATACATACGCCACGGCAGATTATACAGAAGACCGAGGAGTATAGTCAGTCACTTTGCCTGGCGTTTGTGGACTATGAGAAAGCTTCGATCGAGACCTGGGCAGTACCTACTACAGTTTCTCCAACGGTGTCAAATTGACTACCTATATCGATACATCGAAATGTTGAAAGGCTTGTACGAAAACGCCACAATGTCGTTCCGTCTCCAGGATCAAGACTCGAAACCAGTTGCAGCAGCAGACAGGGGGAACTGAAAACTCCGAAACTGTTTCTGGACTGGAACGGATTCGGCATAAATATCAACGGTGAGTAAATAACCCACCTTCGATTCGCAAACGATATCATAGCCATGGCTGAGACCGTGGAAGATCTAGGCACAATGCACAATGGCCTGAGTCGAGCCTCTCAACAAGGGGGTCTTAAAATGAAACATGGACAAGACAAAATCATGTCAAATGTCCGTGTTGCACCCACTCCTCTAAAGGTTGGATACTCTACACTCGGCAGTTGTTGACACTTATATGTACCTAGTACAAACAGTCCAGTTAGGCTGGTTATAGTGTCACGCGGACCGTCCAGTGCGGATCCGCTTCACACAGCCGATCTGTAAACTTCGAGGAAGCGTTTTAGAGTAATGCGGTCCGCAGGAATCGCTCGCTCCCTATCAGTTCATACAGATTGGCTGTGCGGAGCGATCCGCACTGACGGTCTGCGTGACACTAAAACCAGCCTTAGGTAGGTCTAACTTCGAGGAAGAGGTCAATCGTCGAATCCAACTCGGCTGGCAACGTTCAGGAAGCTTCGTGATATTCTCACGTCTGAAATATCGCACTGTCTCAAGACAAAAGTCTTTGATAACTTATGGATCTGAGACGTGGTCGCTTACTGTGGGCCTCATAAGAAGACTCAAGGTCAAAGGCGATGGAGCGTGCTATGCTCGTAGTGATTGAACCAGAAATGACGTGATCCGCAGGAGAACCAAAGTGACTGACATAGTCCGCAGAATCGCTAAAATCAAGTGGCAGTGGATGGAGCTCGTAGCTTGCAAAGCTGATGGCCGCTGGGGCAGAAAAATTCTTGAGTGGCGACCACGAGCTGGAAGACGTAATGTGCTGCAGACCCCCACTAGGTCGACCGACGATCTGGTGAAGGTTGTAGGAGGTGCCTGGATGCGGGCGGCGCAGGACCGGTTGTTGTGGAAATCCTTGGGGGAAGACCTTTGTCCAGCAGTGGACGTCATTCGGCTAAAACGAACGAACGATGATTGAAAAAAAAACCTAACTGCGTAAAAATGAACAGAAAAAGATAGAAACAAGACAACTTGTTCACAAATGAAGACGTAGGCATCATCAGTGACTAAATGTTTTGTTGGTGATGTGTATTTGATGCCTCCAACTGCATTTGTGAACACTAAGTTGTCTTGTTTCTATCTCTTCTCTTCGTTTTGTTAATGAATACTCGAATGCAACCTCTACTTACATCAGGTTTCAATGTTAAAATTGTCAAGTTACAATAATATTACTGTCGTGTTTATTCTTAAATGTACCTTACAACATACATGACATTCCATACTGTGAAATTTCAACATTGTAAGGTACAGTCAAGCTCGTTTTTTTAATGTAAGGGACATGCTATCTTTTAAACTACCCATTTTTCGAAAATTTGGCGTTTATATTATGAAAGAACAGAAAATTCTAAGAAACTTTGCCATAGAAACTATTTAAATCGTAACATCACATAAAAAGATATTGAGGTATAAAGAAAAAAAAAATCGTTTTTTGGCTCTCCTGAAAAGTCGTGTTTTGTCCCTTACAGTAATTGATATTTCCACTATCGATGTAATTACATACATACACGAAAAACTATTTTTTCCTAGAAGTGTTGTATAAAAATAACAAGTTACTGTTTTCCAAATCAAAGCAATTGTTAATGCTACGAAATTACCATATTCATCGTATAGATTAACCGTTTTAGTCGTAAATACTGAAAATCATTAATTTATGTAGGTTACTATCTTTTCAGAATAACCCATTTAAGAAGACTTGATAAATTATCTTTTCAAAAATTATAATTATAATTATAATAATATGTTGTCCCGAAGTGGTGGTAGGGCAAGCTATATTTGAGGCATGTATAAGTGCCCTTAAAAAGGCCTTCATACTTACAAAAAGAATTTGAATATAAATCCGACCCAAAACTGTGATAACACGGTCTTATTTGTATTTTAGTTTACGCTCTGGATCCATTTTCCATCATCTGACTTCAAGTAGTTTTAGTCTTAATCTAGATCCATATTTTGACGTATTCTGTCTTTCCCGAACACTATAACCCGGGCCTTTTCAATGCTAGACTGAATAGGCACTTTCAGGGCAGATATGCCATCCTAGATTGCATCTCACTTAACACCAAGCGCGATTACGGTCAAATGCCTGCCTTGATATACAGAGTGGAATTTTGTAATGCCACCTGGAGGGAAAGTACTCTTAATACTGTAGATAGAAAATTTTACTCAAAGGAAACATTCCTTAATTTAGGAAAAGAAATATAACTGGTGGCATTACAAAATTTCACCCTGTATATGCATAAAAAAACCGCTCTAACTCCACAACCAACCAAACTGAGTTAAAACTAAATCTTATAGATCCACAACCATTCAGCCAAAGGGAAATCAGGTCATTAGGATCCTGTCCACTAGAAGGTTAGCAGAGAATCGGTATTCGCTAAGCGTCGCGTATTACGAAACTCGGGCGTAATGTGCTTACCACTCTCTCTGGAGGGCACAAGCCATGAGCGGAAGCGGGAGCGGGAACGATTAAATAGACAACAAAACAATCGTATTGTTTGTGTTAGTAAATCTATTTAATTATGAAAAGCAATTCATTTAAGACTTTAGTTCTCACCATTGCTAATCGATTTTATCAGGTTGTTTTTTTTTTAATTCGAGTAAATGCAAAAGGACAGCTAAACTTTTCGACTCTAGTATTTACAACAATTAAAAAAAATGTTGATAAAACTTTTTCTTAAATTGTCATTAATTTATTTCATAATTCTTGAATGAATATAGTTAATGACCGGTTGATAGCGGCCTTCATCCAGCGCCTTCCTGCTACTTTTATGAGGTCGCCGGTCCACCTTCTCAGTCGGTCAATGTAAACCATTGGGGTAGGCCTATGTTCGGCAGTAGACGTCCTATGGCTGAAATGATGAAGATGAAAAAATATATTCAAATGCCTTATTTACCATAACATACCATAACCCGCTACCTTTTCTACTTTGTACCTCAACCAAGTTCACGCGCCGTTCGTTCCAAGACGCATAATGGTAGGGCGCCACTTCCGCGGTCTTACCACAGTTTTGTAATGTGTTATTATCTCTCACTTTCACGTTGGACTCGCTAATTTTCTTTACGGTTTGTTTGGTTCACATTTGATTCAATTTAAATGAGTATGGCCTTTTTCAGGTCGCTACGTTCCAAATATAGCTTGCTTGATGTGGTAAATTCAAATAAATAGTTTCGTAGGTACGATCGGTTTTTAGGTTTTGCTCTGACGAATAATAAGTTACTGTTTGTAGAATGAAAGTAGATGAGTTCAAATATTGTAATACTTAATTTTACAGTTCATCTTCTCGCGTCACTGTGTTTGTAACAAAAGTCTTCTGAAAGACCGATTTTTTATGAAATTTTGTGTGAATAGTCAGTTGATTTGAGAATAGGATGTAAACTAAGGAAGTGATAAGGATTTGTCACGTAGTTACGAAGCCGCGAGCACAGCTATTAGTGTTATTATAAAAATAGTAGGATCAACTTTAGGATATGCTACAAAAATGTGTATTACTTAGATAAAATAATGACAAAACTATTGAAAGTGTTATTTTTTGCGATACATGTATAACAACAAACAGTACCTACGTGATTTTTCCCGGGATTTATATAATGACTGTCGACCAAAAGTCCAAAATTACGACTCACCTTTGCATCAGCTTTCTGAGCAATAAAACCTTATCCCGGTATACATCTTCGGTAGTTGTACCATACCGGTATAAAGTGCGATCTTTTATCACCAAATCGAGATGCAGGTGAAAATCCTAGCGAGTGAAAGTGAACGTTATATCACGCCCGTTGGAGCGTGGCCAAGGCGGGACGCCACAGAGTTGCGACTTGCGTTTTTAGATAATCAGGAAAAACTTTAGACATAAACGTTTTGTTGCTTCATGTCCAAAAGTAGGGGCAGAAGAATATCAACAGCTTAAAATTTGATGAACATTAAAATCTACTATATAAAAATAAGTCGGGTTTTCCTCCCTGACGCTATAACTCCAGAACGCACGAACCGATTTCCACGGTTTTGCATTCGTTGGAAAGGTCTCGGGCTCCGTGAGGTTTATAGCAAAGAAAATTCGGGAAAAGGGGGTAAAACGGGATCCACGCGTACGAAGTCGCGGGCGGCCGCTAGTTTATAAATAAATTAATGTCATACTGAATTAAACTATTTTTTACGGTTGTCATGAAGGCAGATAAAGTGACTTTTGCTGACGTGCTCACACTTACATAATAAATTGTATTTCATAACAATAAACAAAAACAAAATACCCAACTGCGTAAAAATTAACTAAAAAGATAAAAACAAGCCTCAGTGTTCACAAATGCAGTCGGAGGTAATTAGTCAATGACTAAATATTATTTTGTTGGTGATATGTATTTGATGCCTCCTCCTTCTGGCGCAGTCGGGTAAAAAGGGCCGCAAAGGTAGCTCATGGGTTTCTTTCGCCACAATAAAAAATGAATTTGACTTGGTAATAATATTACCTGTCGTCGCAACTTTGTGGCAAACAATTTTAAGATGGTATAATTTGACAGATTACAAATCTGCAACGCACTGAGTTAAAACAATGTAGATGATTTGCTGAGTAACTCACTTAATTTCTTGGACTGTTATTCAATTTTATCTTTAGACTGGATTTTAATTGACTTAGACGTAATATTCGTATTGCGAAATCTGTTTAATTATTTCTTTGAACTGGATGATTTGGACACCATTTACCATTAAATAACTTAGAATTGCTATACCATAATATTATGGTCATATGCATTTTGACAGCTTCTTAAAAGTATGGATTTTAGTAGAAATCATTCGGTAGGATGGTAGGGTAGTTATGTCGCTAGGCGTCGCACACCCGCCGATGGTGGCGCAGTTCTGCGAGGGGCAGGCGGGCTGGTAGTGTTGACTGTATAGTCAAATGATTCTAAAACGTCAAGTGGCAAAAATCGAAACTAATATCCCAGTGTTGATTTCGATAGTAGCGCCCTACTGTCAATGTCATATCTGGGATACTTGAGTGTTATCGAACTTTAATGGCAAGTGACAGAAGAGTATAGTGACAATACTATAATATTAATAATGATTATTTTCTCTGATGATATCAAGTACTGTACAACGACAAAAGTAGCAAAGTTTACAGTGCTTCTTCACCTACTTCGGCTGGGTTGCACCATCTTACTTAAATTTTGACAAACGTCAAAAATCTGTCAAACTCCATACAAAAAAACAGCGGTTATCGTTATAGTTACGGTCAAAGTTAGGTGGTGCAACTCAGACTTACTATTTTTAGCTATTATGAAATTATTACATAAAGAAAATCATTGAACTTACATGACATTGCTTTAAAAACCAAGTTTAACATTACGTAACAGTGATAAATGTTAATTAATTATCTAATAACCATGCTTTAATAACGTAATTATTACGCTCAACACTTTGTTTCCTTACTTCCGGTACATTGTTTGTTCAAACGAATGCACTTCAAGTTAAAAGTATTTAGCTCTTATGTAGTCATAATAAGAACGATTTTGCACCAAAAATGTTAAACTTGACGTGCTATAGATACATAACGTGAAAATCGCGTAATTATTATACAAGATTACAAAAAAACGCGGACGTATCGCTTCAGAACCTATTACAAGTACCTACTTTATGTATGTAAATTATAAATCTTAAGAAAGCAACACTTTTATGTGCTATTAAAAATAGTATTACAGACTATGTTTATGGTACAATTTCGGAATGCTCAGTTTTGAGTTTGGTTCCCAAATAAGACACATAACATATCATAGACAACACTCAGGAACTATTTTTACCGCCTGATAAAGTCTCTGATAAATTGTCAGGAACTTACCTAAAATTAAACTGCAATTCTTGATTCTATAAGTCTCGTAAATAATATTTTTATCCTAGGTTTCACAAGTCTTAGAAGTTAGTCTTCAAATATTTAGCAGATTTATCCCCTGTTATTTGTAAGCTTTACATTACAGATAGCTATCTGAAACTTTATCAGGCACTGGTGAAAATAATATCAGACACCATTTAGACATCTATTCTACACTACAAATTTTCCTGATTAAAATACTTTAGTTATTTTGTCACATAGTAAGAATACTTTACGAATAAGTTAGCTAAGAAAACGAAAGATTTTAAATTACTAGTTTTACTATTAGACTAAACTACTGCATAATACTGTCCATAAAACCTAAATATTGAAAACAGGTGATCTCATTGAGCTCATTGGCACATTCCCTCACGAAAACTACGACTACCAAAACACAAACCAATTCGAAGACCCGATCATCATTTACACCGACACTAACCTGCCGAATCCGGCGCACAACCGGCCGAAACCGGATCTGAACCGGCCGAAACCGGATCTGAACCAGCCAGAACCGGACCCACCAAAGCCGGACTGGGAATACCAGAACCACTATTTTCACGTGAAACCCTCGTACCACGAGACAACGACGCAGAACACACATTACAATGATGGTGATGATGATTATGTGCCAGTGCACACGAACGGTCATAAGCCGCAGAGGCCAAGTTTTCCTGGTGAGATGTTGTTTTATTGGGCTCTCTTAGGGTATGGTGAAACTCTAGCTGACTGCATGCAATTGATATTAATAAGATGAGCAATTTTTGTCTGCACCACGTTGGGCGCCAAGTTAATTTTTTGGCGCCCAACATGGTGTTTCCTAAAAGTACTTTTAAGTAACTTTTCTGTTGTTGTTACTCTT
This sequence comes from Ostrinia furnacalis, assembly GCF_004193835.3. Classification (NCBI taxonomy): domain Eukaryota; kingdom Metazoa; phylum Arthropoda; class Insecta; order Lepidoptera; family Crambidae; genus Ostrinia; species Ostrinia furnacalis. The sequence goes on from NW_021136480.1 coordinate 99,894, forward strand.
TTTTATTAATTTTGTGATGATAATAATAGATTTATGAACGCGTTATAATGTTACATAAGTGTCATGCGTCTTATTCAGCGAGTTTCCCCGTCACCTAAGATAGCACTGTCACTTTCTTGCTTGAACAGCACAGCAATTTCATAATCATCACGCACCATTTCTGCCGCACACGCTTACACACAGATCGACGCATTCGCTTCGGCAGCTTTGTTTTTTGTCGCTTGGTCAATGATCTTTTAGACAGTATTGACGCACGAGTATTCTACTCTACTTTATTGGTAGCTGGAGTGTAGAAACACCAAAACTTGTCAATAAATTGATTGAGACTGAGCAGGCAGATTTTGTAAGTCACATTTTGTGGTGTATTGGGCCACCAGGCACGGTTATAGGTGTAAGTCCTATTGGGAGTAAATGATAATGTGATAGGTACACGCACTTATGGAGTTTTAGTCTCTGGGGATCAATCGTGTCGTGTCTTCACAAAGAGGAAACTGTTAGTAAAATAGCATTAAATTGAATACATTGAAATGCTTTTAGGGTTACACAATGGGATAGGAAACGACTTTAGACGTCACTTCGCTGTACTCAATGTAGCTCAATGTTTAGCTGATAATTTATAAACGTCAATTTTAAGTGCAAGTTTTGGCGTTACTCCAGGAATGTAGAAAGTAGAAAAGCATCTTGTCATAGTTAGTTACTTTATCGTAGTTATTGTTTTATGTGGTCAATAACACGTGTTAAGTATTTGTAAGCACGCACCGCTTTATTCGTTCACATTGTATGTTTTAAATGTATGGCTGGGGACATAAGTCGTCTGACAAAAATCCAAAGTTTTGGATTTAATCATCCCTTTCTCTCTTAGCGACATTATAACACAAGAGATAGAGACATATATACAAGGCGTTAGGGATTAGGCTAAGAATTAGCCTTGCTATTTAGGCTAGCCTTCTGAGTCTCTCAAATAGAACTTGTAAAATTCTTTTAATATTCGGATCTGTTAACTTCTGTATATCTTACATTTAGGTGTTTATTTCTTTTTTCTTTTTTAAATATCTTAGTAAACTCTTTTTAAATCATATTAAGTGGACAAATATTTCGATGAAAAAAAAGCATCTATCTAAAAAGATTTTTCACTTTTCAGGTTGCGGGGAACATTTCACCAGGTCGAACCGTATCGTAGGGGGCCATTCGACGGGCTTTGGGTCCCACCCCTGGCAGGCGGCACTGATCAAGTCAGGGTTCCTTAGCAAGAAGCTGGCTTGTGGTGGGGCCCTGATATCTGATCGCTGGGTCATCACAGCTGCGCATTGCGTTGCTACGTAAGTAATGTTGATGTTACAGTCAAAAGTCATAATCGGTCAAAACCACTTTTGACTGCAAAAATCAGAAAGTAGTTTTGACTGATGCTCTTGGTCAATATTCAAGACCAAGAGCGTTGGTCAGTCAAAAGTGTTTTAGCCTGATTTTAAAATTTTACCATTCAGTCAAAATTCATCAAAGTGTTATGTATAGTGAAAATCACTTGGAAATCATAAAAAATGTGTTAACAATAAAATGCGAACCACTACTGAGAATAATTTAACCATAATTCCTCTGAATCCGCAAAGTAGAATATATATCCTCCTCCTCTTTTTATGCGGTTTCCCTAAGGCCCAGAACAGACAGTGAAATGCAACTGCAACGAAACTGCAACTTTCTGATGATTCTGATGAATGAAACTGAAACTGAAAGTTTCAAACTGGTCGCGTCATGGGTGGTCTCTCAACGAACGCTATGGCAGAAACTTAGATGCAACTCAAAAGTAACTAGCAGCTGCAGTTGCGTTTCACCGTCTGTTCTGGGCCTAACCCGTTTGGCCAGCATGGAGAGTGTTGAACAAATCCTCCATTTGCTTAAAGTAAATTAGTGAGATTCGTCCTCCAGCAATGAAAACTAAATGACCTGATGATGATGAATCTTCTACCCTATAACAAAGCTTATAATACACCTTTATAAATATATAATTTTTCAATCCTCAGCACTCCAAACTCCCAGCTTCGCGTGCGGCTAGGCGAGTGGGACGTGAGAGATGCTGGTGAAAGGTACTCGCACGAGGAGTTCGCTGTCCAGAGGAAGGAGGTGCACCCTGCGTACGAGCCGGCGGACTTCAGGAACGATGTGGCGCTGGTGCAGCTGGATAGGGGGGTGGTGTTTAAGCAGCATATACTGCCAGTAAGATCCTTAGTTTTTTATTTATTTTCATGCAGCATAAAGCAGGTTAGGCAGCAGCATATTGCGATACCACTCAGGTAACTAAGTTTTTAAGCTCCTGTATATTATGTAATTTACAGCATTACAAATTGTCACTTAGTAAGCAATAAATATTTTGAATTTGAATTTGAATTTGAATTTGAATTTGAATTTGAATTTGACTGCAATTGCTTCGAAAGTTAGGTGAGGTCTAGGATGGTAGGTACATACCTGCCCTGTAAGTATACAGGGTGTTTGGCGCATCGTGTGCCAAAATGATTTGGCGGATAGAATGGGTCATTTCCTATATTTTCAGCCCCCATAACACGTTCCATGTCAGGCGGCTACTTTTATATTAAGTTTTTTAGTAATTTCACCAAAATACCCAAATCGCATCATTTAATTTCGATTTAAAAAAAAACTACTAAGCGTAGCCTCAAAGTAATTATTTTTTTTTGACGTGCATTGATATAGGGTTGCATCAAATCTAAATTTACTGGCAAATATCATCTAGTTTTTTTTTAATTCAGCTTTGAACTTTTCCGAAAAGTTAAAAATGGACTGAACATTTAAGTTTACATGGCTATAAATTTTTTTTTAAAAGAGATAGCGATCTTCGGATTTTATCAAAACTTCTCTAGTCTATCCCCATTCAAACGGTATACTAATCTTGTTTAAATAATAACAACAACTTCACAAATTCCCTAAATTAGTGCATTGACTCTATTCGGACTGATTTGCGAAATTTGTGTTTATAGCCCCTTTTTGTGTGAATAACACGTTAAATACCTACAGGTAAAAAATATTTATCTTATGCAATGTAAAAAACCTTTTCTCTATCGTTTTTCAATGTGGATTTCTTGAAATTAAAGACGAAAATAATTATTTTGATCGTTTATTAATTATTACAAATTTTGTTCAAAATGTCCGCCTCGGCAACGTATACACTAAGTAACGACATCTTCTTCTAATTTAGACTGGCCCTATACAGTGGCCTGCACGTTCCCCAGACCTAACTCCGTTAGATTTTTACGTCTGGGGACGAGGTAATGAACTGGTGTACGTAACGGAAGTTCAAACATTAGAAGAACTACAACAACGAATAGAAAACGCCTTTATAGTAATAAAAAGAGAAATGAGGCTGCATACGACAACAGTCGAAGATGTCGTGAGTGTATACGTTGCCGAGGCGGACATTTTGAACAAAATTTGTAATAATTAATAAACGATCAAAATAATTATTTTCGTCTTTAATTTCAAGAAATCCACGTTGAAAAACGATAGGGAAAAAGTTTTTACATTGCATAAGATAAATATTTTTACCTGTAGGTATTTAACGTGTTATTCACACAAAAAGGGGCTATAAACACAAATTTCGCAAATCAGTCCGAATAGAGTCAATGCACTAATTTAGGGAATTTGTGAAGTTGTTGTTATTATTTAAACAAGATTAGTATACCGTTTGAATGGGGATAGACTAGAGAAGTTTTGATAAAATCCGAAGATCGCTATCTCTTTTAAAAAAAAATTTATAGCCATGTAAACTTAAATGTTCAGTCCATTTTTAACTTTTCGGAAAAGTTCAAAGCTGAATTAAAAAAAAACTAGATGATATTTGCCAGTAAATTTAGATTTGATGCAACCCTATATCAATGCACGTCAAAACAAAATATTTACTTTGAGGCTACGCTTAGTAGTTTTTTTTTAAATCGAAATTAAATGATGCGATTTGGGTATTTTGGTGAAATTACTAAAAAACTTAATATAAAAGTAGCCGCCTGACATGGAACGTGTTATGGGGGGTGAAAATATAGGAAATGACCCATTCTATCCGCCAAATAATTTTGGCACACGATGCGCCAAACACCCTGTATATTCGCTTTCGCCTTGAAAAGGCCCGGATTATAATACTCGGGAAAAACAGATAATTCCAGTCCCTAGCTGTTCGCATTATAAAAGAATTACAAAACACAAATAGCCAATAGTGGTTTAGTACTTACTTCTAGTAGTAAGACCACCTGTCAGACCCGATGGTACCGGATTCAATTCTCAGCTGAGGCAATATTCTTCTCAGTTTGGTAGATTCTAAGTCGGTCTGACTAGCTACCACTATCTTATGTAAGCCTGTCCGTAACAACGATGTTGTGTTTCGGCAGTTAGCGGTAAAATGGCCGTTCCTCTGTGGCTGTTTTTATTATTTTTTTAATATTTACTTCGTCAAACTACTATGGTGACTCTTAAGTCCTGTGAAGTCTCACACCATAAAAGCCTTAACAAAAACCAACCCTCTATAAGTGGAGAACAGGAATAATTTTATTACTCGTATTTTTAACGTAATGTTTCAGGTTTGCTTACCTCAGAAGCAGATGAAGTTGGCAGGAAAAATGGCGACAGTCGCAGGCTGGGGCAGGACGCGACATGGACAGAGCACCGTGCCTTCTGTTTTACAGGTAAAGTTCTTATTTAGATCATCATCATCATCATTTTAGCCAATGACAGTTTACTGCCTCTCACTTTTTTCATCCAGCTGCTCAGCTATCTTTCATTCAATTTAAGTTCTTTATTTCTTGAAGTACCGAAAAAGGCAGCGTGAGACGTCCACAAGGTGGACCGACGTCCTGATAAAGGTAGCAGGAAAGCGCTGGATGCAGGCCGCTACCAACCGTGCGCTGTAGAAGTCATTGGAGGAGGCCTATATTCAGTAGGGAACGTCCTATGACTGAAATGATGATGATGATGATGATTTCTTGAGGTCATCGGGCCATCAAGCAATTACTATGAGCTTTGCTTGTTTTAGGGCTGGGTGTTTTCTACGTACAAACCTAGGATATACTCGTAGATGTTTAAAAAATATAATTCTTTGGTCTCATAGGTAAAAGCTTTGATCTTGGCACCATCCACGCCATGTGAAAATGATCAAGAACATTTTAACAATATTATTATTTAATTTCCAGGAAGTGGACGTAGAAGTGATCCCCAACGAGAGGTGCCAGCGATGGTTCCGCGCGGCCGGCAGGCGGGAGACGATACACGACGTGTTCCTCTGTGCGGGATACAAAGAGGTAAATAATATTTATTTATTTATTCTATAATGCAATAAAATTGGTACATTAGGTGAACTTAATGCCATTGGGCATCGCTGCCAGTTAATAATGCCAGTTAAATAATTTGGGCTAAACAGGAACTTTAAATAAACTTAACTTTCTGATAATAAAGCCTATTTAGTTAAAGTATTGTTCTCTCTCGAAAAATTATGGGTTCAGGGTTCAAAAGCCAAATGGGATAGAAGTCATTTTCTGAAATTCATATTTTCTTTAAATCATTTATTAAGTGAGATCCTATAAGCCCACAGAAAACAGAACTATACTATTAGTGCTGTAGTTCTCATCGCTGCAACTTCTAGGTAGCTAGTATCAACAGCTTACCAATAAAACTTTATAATGAAGGCTGCGCAGTTATAGGGCTTGTTCCCACGGTAATCCAAGATTCAATAATGCAGACTCCTGCAAAACTGGACTGTCGAGTGGACACACATTATGCGTGTTTTAAATTCAAATTACAAATTCAAACAAATTTGATATTAAAATACGTATAAACGGTATTCTGCAAAAAACAGTTCCTACAAAACGGGGTGTCTACGTGGGAACAAGCCCTTACCAGAAATATGCTGTAGAAGGCATAAGACTGAACATGGAATATAACTGCCATTACTGAGATAAATTATTATAAAAAAAAATCCGCATTAATTAAGGTACCATTGGTCTCATTATTTTTTTTTCTTCCAGGGAGGCCGAGACTCCTGCCAAGGCGACTCCGGCGGCCCTCTCACGATGAAGCTCGAGGGGCGAAGCACCCTCATTGGGCTCGTATCATGGGGCATCGGCTGCGGCCGCGAACACTTACCTGGAGTTTACACGAATATACAGAAGTTTGTGCCGTGGATAGACAAACTTGTTAATCCACAGTGAAACAGAACTGGAGAAGAAAAAGAAATAGATGATGAGGAAGAAGAAGAAATAGATAAAGACAAAAAGAATGAAGAAGTAGATAATAAAGACAAAAGAAATGGAGAAGAAAGAGATGCACAAATGGATAAGACACAATCGACGTAATTTGAAAGAACTCTGACGTTTGATGAAGATGGAACTGAAGATGAAAAGTGATAATTATTTTAAAAAGTTGATGATTATAAACTAAAATGTGATTTTGAAGTGACAAGTAGACAATAACTTGTGTTATAAACGTAATCATGAAAATACAACAGACTAAAGGTCATAAAATTTTGGATCTTCTAAAATTCAATAATTTAAAGATCTCACTACGAGTTGTAGCAGTGAATTTTGTGACAAATATCAACGTTTTACAAAAATATTCGTCTGTATGTTAAAGATGTTTCAATTAAGCATCCAAAAGACTACATTCATTATATTCATGTCGTCCATTATTATTAGAGAATAGGAAAGTGGACATAATCTAATTAAGGTTAACAATTTGTGATGAAACAATAATATTACCTACTTTAAAACAAATTAAAATTTGAATTCAAAATTAATGTTTGAAAAGCCGATAAAATGGATTAGGGGAAGATTAGATATAGAAAAAAAAAATTGGTCAATATGTAAAACAATCCAATATTCTGTAAAAAAGATTCAAATCACTTTTCTCTGAAAAGTACAGGTACCTATTATTTGTTATTTTATCCTCATTTACATCAAGACTCATTCATCATTTCAAATCTATATTAGTAGCATTTAACTAAGTCCTCTCTCTCACGGAGTTCATTATTTATAGTTATTCATCTAAGTTCACTGCCATCATTAGCTTTAATTTTATCATTATCATTTTATCTTTTATCATTATCGCATTCAGTATCACGATCATTAATTATTATTTGCATCATAATTTCTTCCATTACGTTTTCATCATTGATATCATCATCAGTTATATCTTCACTATCATCATAAACTTCATTATCATTATTTCAAAATGTCAGCCTTCAATAACATAAACTGTCATTTTCATCATCATCATCACCAGTATGTTTAAAATCGTCTATCTTGACCTAATTATGCCCCCATTTTAATCACCATTCATCAAGCACATCACTACACCATATTCATATCACTATTCACCAAAACTACATTGTAATTTTCAAATCATCAATCCACAAACTAAATTATATGCATGAAATACAAATACTCGTATGTAATCATTACACCATATTATTGATTTATGCATTGTTCTTATTTTCATCATTATTTTAACATCATTTGCACTCATTATTCAAAACATAATTTTCAATATCTTATTGCAAGCAAACCAACTCATAATTTTCGTTTTCATTTTTCATTTCATTATTATTAAATCATTAATTCATCAACCCTGCACACAACATTTTTGCAGTCATGATTTGATTTGACTGGTATCCTTCCGTTTGGCCAAATTACTTTTCGCCAAATTTCACTTCGCAAACAACTTATCGCCAAAGTTTCATTTCCCAAATGAACTTTTAGCAAATGTACTTTTCGCAACTATTTCATTTGGTCAAATTATCATTTGGTCAAATTTTACTTGGCAAATGTTTATATAGCAAATGTTTTATTTTGACAAATATTATATCCCAAATAATTTATTTGGTCAAATTGACACTTCACATGCTTACCCACCGTTACCCACAAATTAAAGCACAAGGCAAATGATCATGGTTTTCACAAGAATTTTATGTAAAACAAAGAGATTGCAGAAAATAGTATGGATGCGAAAGTAGGTTTTGCAGAAAATAGTAGGTTAGGTTAGGTTAGAACAGTGACCCTTAACGCGCGAAGGCGAGCGAAGCGTGCCGCGGCAGCGGCCGCCGAGCGCTAGAATCACCTCTATTGTTAATTAATCATTTAGTTTCGATAAAAATAATGAAATATGAAAATAAATTTAGAACAAATTTTATATTAACTACCCACTAAACAAAATAATAACCACAAGCTAATTTGTATTCCATTCTATGCACCAATCAAATTATTTTGTAAATAATTTATCGTGAAATATTTTTGCCAAATGAAACATTTGGCAAAACATACTTTGCCAAACAATAATTTGCTAAACAATAATATGCCAAAAAAGACATTTGCGAATTAAAAGTTTGCAATAAGTTGTTTTGCCAAATGAGAATTTGCCAAATGAGAATTTGCCAAATGAAAATTTGCGAAACGTTGTTTGCCATGTGATAATTTGGGAAACGTTTTTTGGCCAAACATTAGTAATCCGATTTGACTATCACAATTTTAAATAAATCATGCACTATTCTAGCATCACCATCATCATAATTTGCTACATTGGCTTATTTTTATATTCATTATGGCACTCATATCATCACAAATTACAGAGTCATTTCTACTATACATAATTGCATCCAATGACTCATATGATATCAAATACCTACTGAATTATCTTCCAGAGGTTCTCTTTCTGGTTTTAAATTTTAATAAAACTCATATTATTATGTCATGTACAGGTACTACCTACCCAATACTTAAAATATTTTTGTCTCTTGGCTAAACCTTGGGTATAAATGTGACCTAACACCAACGCGATGTGTAGGCTTTATATCACAATGAAAGAGAAATGCGGAAGGCTGGAAGTATTGTCACGACAGACATTCTAAGTTAAACACTTGGCATCTTATCGTTGAAATAAGTGCGATTTCTAGAAAGATATTAGAAATAGAAACAGAAATAATACATTTCTATAATTTCTAAAAAGAAATTGGTGCATACTTTGCTACAAAATTGGCTTACTCTGCTACATTTTTTGCCTATATTTGATGCCAAGATCTGACCAGAATAATCCTATGAACTCTACAACAATTTTACATAAAGTTTTTGTTATTCTTTTTTGTATTGCAAAAATACTAATGTAATTTTCGAACGGAATATAGTGTTTTCTAAATAAAAGCTTTTGGAATTAAAACAAGAAATTGTTTTGAAAGTTGTTTGTAGCCAGTTTGGTTGGTGGACAAAATATTTGCTTAGAATCAAAACAAACTTAGAAAAAGTTGTGTGAAAATTTTCACGAAAAGGTGAATTCAGGATCCTAAATTAGGATGAAAGATCGTATGTTTTATTTTTGATAGAAATATTTTAGATTTAATGTTATTTATTTGTAAACTATTTTGTATTTTATTTAACGTTTTGTTTTCTACTTTTTTGTAAAATAAAATGTTTTTGTGAATGGAAATTATGTTTTTGTTTCATTTTTTTGTCGTAGGGGATGAAATGTGAAAGTCGTTGACAAAATGCATCCTGTATGTAGAAAAAGAAAAGATCATATTTTAATGTTAAGGGGTAATTATTTTTAATAGAGATAAAATTAAATGATTATGGTTTTTAGTAAAGAGATATCCAGGCTTCATATTTTCAATAAAATAAAATTGCAACAAGTTTAAAATGCACAAATTAAGATTATCACTCTGAAAAATAGAGTATAAGAATAGTTGTATGAAAATATTTGTTATGTTGTGATATCTGTTATATCCAATGCCTTAATTAAGAACAACATTCTCAAAATATAAAAAATTAGAACTTATCCTCGAAAAAAGCAAGCAAAAATTAATAAATTTAGTGGGTAAGTATAATATACGAGTAGTAAACGCCATCTGTTTACAGTTCTCTGCATACTAACGTCTTGATCGATACTGTGTCTAAGAACTGGATTGTAAGCTCTTACAGTTCTTAAGACATCGTATAGAGAGCGCTAGTGGTGGTGAGAGAGTTCATAAAGTATCAAATTATTCATTTTGTATAAGCTCTACACTTATAGAACAAACAGTAAAAGTAAATCCTGAATCAATGGCCTTACAGTATAGCTATTTTTTAAGTATTGCTATTTCTCTTTTTTTTTAAGAAAAAGCTAACTATACTGTAAGTTTGGGTTACACCATCTTACTACAAATTTAACAAAGTCTGACAAACTCGATACAAAAACACCGGTTATGGTTATATTCACAGTTGAAATAAGGTGGTACAACTCAGCCTAAGTATCACTAACCTTTATTTGTCACATAAAATTATCAGAGACCGGTAAAACTTGTCCTTAGTGCTAAATTGATAAAAATAATTGATGACTAGTTTAGATTAAATTAGCTAGATAGATATTAAAACATTATCTATGCCATCGAAATAGCTGACGTAGCCAGGAGCAGTGGTTGGACGCAAATTAAAATTATCTAGATCGGTTTAACATCACGAAGAAAACTAAAAAGGCTGCATCTCTAAGAAAATCCTGTAAACAGCACATCAAGTATTCATTTTTGTTGAAAAACCGCCTCTATTTCAATAACATAAGTACCACAGTGTAAGCTTAATTTGCCCCCGTCCCTTGCATTTGCTTGAGTTAAAATAAATAAAAAATAAAAGAGTTCAGAAATAATTTGAAGCTCTTATTTCTTACGTAAAAGGTTGTATCTTCAATGTCTCTTGGTTTTGCAAGAAAAATAACATCTGTGCTTTAAATTCAAAGAAATTTTCACCTTTCACCAAAGCAATAGAGTAGATTTTTGTTTGGTTTTTCAGTTACATGTTTAAGGACAAAAGGTCAGTGGCAAAACTCGATTGGACCATCCTTTTTTGTTTTGCAAAATCTTCAGGAAAGTCAGCCGTTGGAAATTCAACTCTATGTTTACGAGGATAGAGTAAAAAATCCTGTGAATATTGACTGTGGGTAGTAAGTATTATAATTAGGGCAGTTATCCATTTAAGGTCATCTGATATGGCGAAGTTCTTTATCGTTTTTTACTCCGCGTAATTTGTAATGCAAGTTCTGGACCACAGATGTACTGTGAAAGAAAGAAAAAATATTTTAAAATTCAATACAGCGACTTGGCCCGTGGACCAAACTAAAAGTGGGCCAAGTCACTGGAAGACACCTGGTGAACATACTGAACATGTAATATCTTAAATTCAATAAAAAATTTTATTAGTATGCATGCTCTTTTCAGGGCACTGCACGTCCCAATATAGCTTTTCCATCATTTTGGGACAACATATTAGCTGGTGGAAACATTTCGTGAACGAACTAAAATCCCTGTCATAGCCCAATGGATTAGCAAGCTGAAGTGGCAATGGGCAGGGCACATAGTACGCAGAATTGACGGCCGATGGGGCAGCAAGGTTCTGGAGTGGAGGTGGTGGAAAGCGCAGCGTAGGACGTCCACCTACAACGTGAACCGTCGACCTCATAAAGGTAGCAAGAAGGCGCTGAATGCATGCCGCTAAAACCAGACTTTGTGAAAATCATTGGGGGAGGCCTATGTTCAGCAGTGGACGTCTTATGACTGAAATAATGATGACGATGATGAATGGCTGGTGCCCTCCAGATAGACGCCATCACAAAGGCTACTGTGTCTACCATGGTCCAACACGACGCCTCTAACCGTCAGAAATGGAAGCACATCGCCAGGAGAGCTACCCTCGGAGATGACATCACCCCATCATGTACATCGTCAACGCAACCACGATCACTCTGGTACGATAGCCTGACTAAAATAAAGATCGGCTGATGCTGAGAAGAAGTGGCAGAAGTCCCTACGCTAGCCAGAAGTGGCTAGCGTAGGGAGTGGAGGTCAACTTCTTTGCTTACCTACCTCTGGTAAGTTAATAGGATGGACCATGATCTTCAGTGGAAAATAAACCTTAACACTTGATGATGATTATGTGGGAAGCAACCACTTAGGTGTCAAAAGGCATCTGACATGAATCGAAGAAATGGTCGACTCTACTTGTTATGAAAAGTGTGATCGTACATCCTAACCTTTGATATCAAATATGCAAGTTTTAAAATTGAGTAAATTTGACTCACTGCCTCATTACGAAATCTCCGAAACTGCAAGTGCTAAGAGTCTCAAATTTGCATGGGGGTTCTTTTAGAATGTAGGTGCTCACTACGATGGGATTTTGCTAAATTACTAAGGGGGTAAAACGGGAAAATGAAGTTGCGGGCGGCCGCTAGTATTAAATAACTATAGTACGTATTGTTTATTTACTATTAGTAACAAAAACAAGTACTAATACGAATTATGATAACCAAAAAATTTGTTAATAAATACGAAACGTTTGTCCCCCACAAGGTTCGAACCTCAAGCCACTTGTGTTATAGTCTGCCACTCAAACCACTAGTTTTAACATCCGTTATCAACATCCCTTTAGGTTACGAATTAGTATAATTACTAATTAGCTTATAATGTAGCAAGTATAAAAATGTATATAAAAATTGCGTGAGAAACTTACAATTTCTCAACTTTAATAGAATGAAAAATTACATTTTATGCGTTTGGCAAAAAATAAGCGATTTTGAGCACAAGATTCTCGATAAAGTTTTTCTTTTACATTAAAATCTATGCATAATAATGAAGAATTCTTTCTGTCTCTTATTTTTGATAAAAAAAAAACACTTTAACATAAAACATTTTAGAATTGTTAGATAACCTGTTAAGGGAAGATATTGAAGAATATTTATCACAGCCTAGCTTTTTTCGCGACTTTTCCTGCGTGGATTTATTATAGTCTATATTAATTTCACCAAAATCTATTGAGAAGTTTTTGCATTAAATAACAAATAATTAACTTTTTTTTTAAATAAAACCGACTTCAAATGCGTGAACACAAAAAAAAACTAAAAATTAAAAATATTGCGTATAAAAAAGTTCATCCCCAATTTTCCACCCTTGGGGGTGAAATATTTTCTTCAAATTCGCATGAAACCACCCTTTTGATAATACCTATTCAACAAAAAAATAATCGTTCAAATTGATTTATAATCGGCGGAGATATTGCGTATAAAAAAGTTCATCCCCAATTTTCCACCCTTGGGGGTTGTTTTTTCTATTATTAAATTTAAATGGGACCACCCTTGAGGTATTACCTATACGCCAAAAAAAGATTTGTTCAAATCAGTTCATAATTGGCGGAGTTATCGCGTAACAAACATAGAAAAAAAAAACATACGGGTCGAATTGAAAACCTCCTCCTTTTTTGAAGTCGGTTGAAAACGTCTATGATACGATAATTAGAAACAAAGATCAGTTTGAAGGAAACTCTCTGATTTCCTATCATTTTCCTATTTTTGAAGGTATAAACTCCATGGTACCTTCATGGTATAATAATAACCCATGAAAATTATAATTTTGTCCCATGGTTTTCACTTGTGAACAAAAGACATCAACGCGTCAAGTTCATTGCATTGCATACTACGACAGGTTATTCCCTTTTGGTTGGTTAGGATTGTTTTAAAACCAGATATTTTTGTTCATTTCTTATGCATAGTACTTAAACATTTAACTTGTTTTTAATACTCGTTCCTTAGATATTAAATAAAGTAGGCACTGAAAATGTTGTGCAAACTTTTAAGTTCTTAAATCGCCATAATATGGGTTATTGAAAGTTAACATAAAAATAAGTGTAACTAGCTGACCCGGCGAACTTTGTACCGCTCATGTTCATCAGAAATAATGTAGGATTCTAATGGTGAAATATTTTTTCAAATGGATCCAGATATTACGGAGCCTATTTAATACATACAATCAAATCTTTCCTTTTTATAATATTAGTGCAGTTAATGTTTTTTTTGGATCACACGTAGATTTACGTGAGTTCGGTACATAAACCTCTTATGTATGACCATTTGTATAAACTAATTAAACAATCCACTATTTGCCTACGCATAAAATCATATAAGTACCTACCTAGTTATACAATCGATAAAAGTTTTATCCTATTTCAACATAGGTACAAAAAGGTTTTTAAAATGCGGACAAAAGATTTTAACTCAAGTTCAATGCCTTTCCATGACTATTTCCTATTTGGACGTTTATTTCGTTAAGTATTGTTCGGTCATAAACTTGTTTTAGTACAAAATGAGTCATATGTAGTTAAATTGTTTCCTGACTTCACTTAAGCCTTATTTGTGAAGCCTTTAGACCAGACAATTTAGACCTAACAAAAAAATAACCATGTAACTTCAAAAAGTATTTAACAAAGGAAGTTTTTAAGAAAAACCAAGGAGGGAAAAAGAGAAAGAAAAAATATTTTATAAACACTGGAGATTGGGAATACGTTATTAAAACTTAGGGAATAGAATCGCTTCTCAAAAAAAATTCCTGCCTAAGGCAGTTCAATTTTTTCAAGTTATTTATTAAAACTGTTGTCAAAAATACTAGTGTTTAGTAATAGAAATGCACATAAAAAGCCTAGTTTTTATAAATGTAGTCATATAAGTAATATTATATATTATAAATTTTATATTATTATTATAAATTTTGGTTGTGGGAAACAATAAATGATTTTTATTTATTTATTTATTTATTATTTTTTAAACAGCCAGTGCATGCAGTAAGCTAAGAGTAGGTAATAAGTTACTATCATATTCTTGTAAACCTTTCATCATAAATTCTATAATTAAAAAACCTATTTCAAGATCTCCGATCGTTTCATATTTTAATATTCAATTTACATTTTTATAGCCCAATTCGATTCAACAAATAAAAATGTTTCTTATACGTCTATAAATTGTAAAGCACAATTTTACTGCCGATATGGGAGAGTGTACTAAAACTTAATATCCACATTTCACTCTTATATTTTATTGTTTCTCAGTACCGATTCCCGTTAAGGCCCAGCACTAAAATATCCTCGACTGACATCACCCTCATCTTTAGTCGGATACAGAGTTCAAAATTGCGTAAAAAGCACTTAGTACGTTCCACGCCACGGCCCCCGACGCAAGCGCAGCCAGTTTAACACCAGACCGAGCGTAGGGCGGACGCCATGCGAAAAAAAACGAACAATTCAAAAATCGAAACGACCCACTAGACCGCGTTCCTAAATCAAAATTTAAGTGTCAAAACCCAACGCGAGAAATTAAAAAGTTAACCTGTCATTCCAAACCATATGGCCAGTCCAAGGATGTGAACGTTTTTGAACCGTGCATGTAAAGGAATGTGGTTTTAGTGCCGATGCCACAAGAGCGAGTGTTGTGTGCGTTTTGTTTTATTTTTCATTGTTTTTAATGGTGGCGGTGTCAACCTTCGAAGGTGCCAGTCGGCGTAGGATTTAAAATTAGCTTTTTTCAAAAGGTAAGTTCTTAACTATAGTTCTTATGTTTTAGCTATTAAGTATTTCTTTTAGTATGAGGTCTCTAGTAGTGTAGAGTGTAGAGTCTAATTAAGAGTTATTAGACTCAAAAATTGGATTTATACAGGATGGCTTTTAAAAGAAAGAGGTTTTTTTATTATTTGAACTTTAGCTGAATCGTTTCTTATTAGAATCGTTAATTACTTGCTAATTATGCTGTATTATGTAATTAGATTTTTTATTATTAAATAGGTATATAAATACATAATGTAGCTTTGTTATGTACTAGTTATTAGCTATATATTACCTGCTTTGTATTGTACAAAGCTCATAAAATATAATTAACCAATAAATATTTTATTCGCTACCGGTCTATAAAACTTAGATAACTAATGAAAGAAGAAAAATTAACTAGTTTTAAGCATAAATAACAAACAATATGAGTTAAGTAACAAATATTAATTATTTCTTGAAAATCAATGCAAAATTACTTATAACATGTATTAATGAAAACCGCTATAATAACATGTTATGTTTTAAATAACATAAATTGATGAACATATAAACATTATAACATATATATAATGTTATATGTAACATGTTCAAACTACGTTTTGACATACATTATTGATCTTTGCATTACTCTTTAGATAAACTTACGTAAGTAAACTCTAAATGCTGATTACACATAGTTACTCAAGTGACCGGTCCGTTAAGAATGGGGTTCGCACATAGAGCCTTTGGTGACGGAGAGGAAGCGGAAACGACAGCGGTTCTCATTCAGAGTAACATCTGAATTACAATTTCGCTTGACTAAACCTAACATATGGTTTCAATAAACTTTAAATACTTAATTAAATTAGTTCTTATGTATTTCGTCAAATGCTCATAATTAAGACCCTTTACATGTCTAATTTTTTGTCCTACCAGCACTTTGAGACAAACATTTGGCAAATGCTGAAAAGAAGCACCCCAACACACTCGTCTGTCCTAAAGTCATAAAAATCTGTCATCATTCATTCATAAAAGATTATTATCGCAATTAGCCCTTTAAAAAACAAGCTGTAGCAATACAGTCAAAACGTCAAACTGTAAGGCTGGGTTGCACCATCTTACTTTAACTTTGACAAACGTAAAAAATCTGTCAAATACCATACAAAAATAGCGATTATCGTTATAGGTGCAACAGAGTTGCACCGAAAACGATAAACCTAAGTCAATTCTCTATTTTAATTATAATGACACGAAAAAGTTTGAAATCTTATAGCACTTTTTCAAGCCCCAGTTAAACCTTACCACTGCTTCAGAATAATAACGGCCAGTGCTTATAAAGAAGAAACTCTTTAAAAAAATGGCCTCCGCAGAATAACAGCGTCCTGTTCTGGGGTCTACCTTAGAGCAGGACACAATGCTGAGCGGATGCCATTTTGGTCCACAACTGTGCAAGTATTTTAAGCTGTATACAGTATTAATTTAGTAGCAATAAAGAAATTCTATTCTATTCTATTCTATTCTATGTTGGGCCAAATAAAATATTTTCTTTCTTTCTTTCTTTCTTTCTATAAGTCATTCGCTACCGCTTATTACTGTAACTTACTCCAAAGTAAATGCGAACACGTTCTTTTAGACTGACCCGATTGACTCAGCTTACCAAAACCTTTTTGGAATTACTTGTCAATCTTGTCGCCAAACCTGTTAGAGTAAGCTATAAGCTTTTAAGCTCCTAGCCATAAGAAACCAATAAGTATAGTAAGCTTTTTATTGTTTTCTCTAGACAAATATGACAGTTACATTGTACATCTTTCTTTTCAAAAATAAAGGAATGTTTTTTTTGTAAAATGTTCTGTCTACAGTATTAAGAGTACTTTCCCTCCAGGTGGCATTACAAAATTCCACCCTGTATTGTATATTATGGATACTCGTAGATCAAGATTATAGAAAACTGGTGCAGAAGGATTTCCTTTAGACAAACATCTTCCTTCCTCAACATCTTTCCATTGGGTCTTGTTACAGCCATGTGGTTCCAGTAATGTATAATAGGACGACCCTCCCTCTTCCGGCGGATGTTGTAAGGGACAAATATGCGAATATCATGCCTTCCCGACCCGTCTGGCCAGCGTGGGGAGTGTAGGCTTAATCCTCCATTTTACCTCAGTTAATGTATAAATGTCTTTACTTGAAAATGAGGCTGACAAAGGTGACTGAGTTTATTCCGCCACTTCTTCTCAGCACCAGCCCATATGTTGTCCCGAAGTGGTGGTAGGGCAAGCTATATTTGGGACGTGTATAAGTGCCCTGAAAAGGGACTATGTACTTATTTATTTATTTATTTATAGAAACCAACAGCGATACATTGAAAATGTTAGTTATAAGATTTAGACTGATAGTATAGCCAATGACAGGTTTCCCTTTTTATAAAAGTACATTGTTGTTGTTGTACTGAATAAACTATTTCGTTACTTTTATAGACTACTAGCTGAGCCGGTAGTATCTCTTATGTTCCTATTTCCATAATAAATAACGTAGGATTTTAATGGAACTTTTCAAATCGGTCCACTAGTTTTAGGGCCTATTCAATAAAAATAAGCAATCACATCTTTCCCTTATAATATTAGTGTAGATTAAGTCGACAAAACAGCTAAAAATAAAAAAACAGTTATATTTTATGTTTTAAAAATATTACATTACATTATCAATTTACTATACAATGGACTTATAAAAAACTTTAAAGCTTTGCCCTAAGGAACCTTCACGACGTATTCCGCGCACCCATTTTGAGGCGCACCAAATGAAGCGGACCTAAACTATTTTTCAAAGCGCACTATTATGTTTCCCTGGTACTTTTTTTCTTATTAATAGACAGACAATTCAAAATCTCTATAAATATAGGTGCGCTTCGAGGAACACCTTTCCTTCACATGCCTACATTTTTAGTTTTATTACAATTATAATCATAGTATAAACTACAGTCAAGTCTATAGTTTGTACTACGATCGATCAAAAAGTAGTCGAACCTACATCAAAGCAAGGTCAAACGTAATTGTTTTGTGATCTAACACTTTTTGCCGCACTCTACCGAGCGTTGTAAATCACCCATTCAGTAGTTGCAAAACAAAACGTGAATCGAGTATCGATTCGCATTACTACTCGATTGGATTTAATTGTGTTTACATTTTTAAATTGACTGAACTCTATCTTGACAATAATGGTTGATAGGTTAGGACAGTGTTTTTCAACCTGTGGGTCTCTTTAGGGGGGTCGCGAGAGCTCGTAAAAACTACCTCAGTAAAAAATCAGAGAAGTTTTAAAGCTAGATTTATTCGAAATCTAATTATGCGAATGCATAAATGTTGTATAGATTGAAGAATTCGGTCCCTCCCTACGACATCTTTGTAAAAAAAAGCGAAAGGTCGGGGGGTCGCAAAAAAAATTTTCATACTAGGGGTCGCGTCATGAAAAAGGTTGAAAAACACTGAGGAGATAGTTGCTCTACATTATGTTCCACACAGTACTGATTGAAAAAAGAGTAATTAATTATCATTTTGTATTCTGCAAACCTATTAAATGGATCTATACGCTCTTTTTGCTATAAACAAAAGATGCATTGCACCGTCACAATCAATTAAATCTTCGGCTGAATTGCACCAACTTACTTTAACTGTAACTTTAACAATAACCGGTGTTTTTGTATAGTTTGACAGATTTTTGGCGTGTTCAATCATAGACCCCTAGCATGAACTACTTTCGTCTTCGAATCGTTTGCGTACTCGATAAAATTCGATACTCAATCTTCGAATTAGACGATAACGTGACAATTTTGATTCTCAAAATAAGTTTCGTGCAACCACATCTCATACTAAGTTCACTTTACGACACGTTCACAAGGGCGCTGTTGAAGTTTTCTTACTAAATCTTTTGATGGCGATTCGAGTACGCAAACGATTTGAACTCGAAAGTTTTTCGTGCTAGCCGTACTGTACTTGGTAAATAACTAATAATAAGCAATCTAAGCTTGAAATTGAATTTAATTTTCAGCTTCGTTCTGTGTTAAGCTCATTAGTCCAGTCAATTTAGAGAATGCCAACGCTAGAATTCATTTTCATTTGGATTCAAACCACTACTTCACACACTTCTTCTCAGAAACAGCGCAAGAAGATTAACAAATAAGTATTTTTATTAGTCTTTATTATTCTTAATGATGATTTGTAAGTAATATTTTACTTTGTTAATCTAAACCAATAAAATTTTGGACTTTGAAATTGACTAGAAATGGTCACTGAACTCAAGCGCACAGCACAGGAAATAGTTTTTTGAGCACTCACCAAATGGGGTGACAACAACAGGTGTGTGACGCCGGACCCCTAATGTTTTTTTAATCTTTGTGTATACTTTTTATTCCGGAGGTAGCGGGTTTTCGATTCCCGCACAGTACAAGTAAACATTTGTGTGCATGAACATATTTGTTTGTATTGGACTGGGTGTTTTCTATGTATAATAAGTATGTATTTACAAAAAAAAAAGTATTTAAGTATGTTTATATCCGTTGTCTAGTACCCATAATACAAGCTTTGCTTAGTTTGGGACTAGAAGCGCAGTGTAAAATGTCCAAGTATATGTATTTATAAAGGATATTTATACTTTTTACCGAATCCTATATTTTACCTGTTGATTGAAACTGATACGTGATACGATACATCATGTAACGTATCATAATATATTATGTCAGTTACATTTAGGTATGTATTTGGAGAATGTGTTAATAGTGATTGGAAAAGATAGAGTTTATTTACTTCTATAGTACTTTAGTCTATAGTCTGATGTCCTTTTTTTATTTTAATTAACTTATTTAATTTCACAGGTTTTAGGCCTTATTACGTAATTAAATAATTCATTAACAATAAACAAAAGACAACACTGCTTCTCACAAAAGGAACTTTAAACTCCCTATGTTCTACTGATTAATTTCGTTGCGGGTCCAATGACAGTTTAACTTTCCCCTGGGACAAACTTGACCATCACTGGTTGGGTTTTATTGGCGGTCAAGCTGTAGATCCTGTGGGCTAATTCAAATGCATTTGTCGAGAGTAGAAATCGTCTGTCAAATAGTTTTCTAGTAATCAATTTTGAACTGATTGTCAAGGTAATACAGTTGAAAATTGAATATCAAAGCCAGACTACGCCTAATGTCAGATCAGCCGATGGTAGATGCCAAATTTCCAATATCGCGTACGAAGACGGAGAACTTTGTCAATATAGTGGTACATAAGGGTCATAATTAGTGGATGCCGACGATTTTCGCGCTGTCATCTCAACGACTGCCCACCCTGGCTACACAGGAGATGTAGCGGTGGGAACGAGAGGTGGGAATAGTCCCGTGATCACAAAAATACTGTTGATTTAACATTGTGCCAACACTATGCTTTATTTAAATTAAAATTACACTCTACATCAGTATATCGATTGTGAAAGTTACTCTATCAAGTATGACTCACAAGACAATATCATAATCGTACAAATATACATTACTAAAGGGCATTTATCCCCCGACTATATGACTTCATACATCGCATCCGGCTGTCGCTATGACGTCACCGCTGTAGGCGCTCTGCTGTGGGTGGCAACCTTGACTTGCCTCCACGTAATTATAAAATATGTACGTCTGACATTGGGAGCAGAGGCTGTTTGTTAAGATTTTTGCATGTAAAATGCATAATTATATCTCGAACGTGACAATATTGATTGACCTCTAAGATGAGTCTTGAATCCTAAAATTTTTTGTTTTTTTTTTTGTTTTGACATTTATAAGTGCCAAAAAAATTGGTCTAAACTGAATAAAATACTTTTGATTTTGATTTTCGATTTTCATATTTTTAAAAATCAAAGTAAACTAAAGAATTTTTGTTTCAAATTTTAAAATTTTTGTATTTTTATCGACTACGATAAGTATTCTTCTTCCGTATCAAATTGTGGATGTCGTAAAAGGCAACTGAAAACTGGCAAACTGTCTCTAGACCACATCTAAATCGGTTCAGTAGTTGAAAGGTAACAGACAGAGCTCATCATCATCATCATTATCATCATCATCATCTCAGCCATAAGGACGTCTACTGCTGAACATAGGCCTCCCACAAAATGCTTTCCATGTTTCCCGGTTGGTAACGGCCTGCGTCCAGCGCCTTCCTGCTACCTTTATGTCGTCGGTCCACCTTGTCTTGGACGTCCCACGCTGCGTTTTCCGGTACGCGGCCTCCACTCCAGAACCTTGCTGCCCCATCGGCCGTCAGTTCTGCGTACTATGTGCCCTGCCCGTAAACGAACTAAAGTCGCTGACATAGCCCGACAGATTAGCAAGCTGAAGTCACAATGGACAGACATAGCCACTTGCGCATATTACAATATAAGTACAGATGCGGGCAGCGCAGGACCGTTTGTTAAGGAAATTCTTGGGGGAGGCCTTTGTCCAGCAGTTGACGTCATTTGGCTGAAACGAACGAAGTACACAGGTTTAAACGTACCTATAATCGAAACTGGATTAAATCGAGTATAGTTGTTGCAATCCACGAAAGCGAGTGAGCTTTACATGTGTGGTGCCTCACTACTATTCGTTTTGTAAAGCTCACTCGCCTTCGTGAGTTGCAAGAACTATAATAACTTCGATCGATTCTAGGTACTCGATTCACTAACTTCGGATTCACTTTCTCAGAACTGTAAATCAGTTATATTGGTGACACTGTTCACAATACTATTACAAAAACTATAAATACGTGACAAAAGGTCTTTGAACCCTTAATAAAACTATAACATTGACCTTTAGTAGTTATTTAATAGTAAAAAACACTAAGGATATTGTTTTTTTGCAGTTTTATGCATTTCTAGAACCACCAGTATTCAATTTTGAATAAGTTGATACTAAATTACCGTTTAACAGTGATTATTCTTTCTAAAACCATAATAACAAATGCACCACCTACTTACATACTCTATTTTTCTGTTTAACCCAAAAGTAGACTGGAAAAAATGCACTTAAGTTCACCTTTTGTACCTCATTTTTGTGTTCAATATTTATAATTAATTTCTCAGATCTGAGGGTTGAATTCTTACCACTTGCTTTTTTTGACCCATTAAAATGGTCTGTCCCTACCAACCACAGACGGGGGCGGCAGGTTATGTGGGGCTCGACCCCACTAAAACCTGGGCTTTTAGGGTCAATTTTTACTAGACCATAAAGACCTTCTATGACCTCTTAAAAGATAAATAGCTGACCAAAAATAATAGACACCTACCTACATACTACGCGAACTACTACATTCGGTAGTCATCATCATTATTTACCTACTTTTTGTTGATGCAAAATTATGATTAATCGAATGCTTCTTTTTGTGTCGACACAAGTAAATCGATGCAATAATCGATAATCGACTCATCGATACTAAATGCGTTTTGAAACCATCGAACGGTGGGAGTGTTAAGCAATAGCGCGAATCGTCAGGCACTAACAGGCAATTTCTAAATTGAGAGTTTAAACTTGAGAATCCTAATAAAATTATCTACTTAAGTATGAACTTTTTAAGTTACCTACCCTAAATTGAGAATTTGAGATGTTTCTCAAGCCGAATGCTTAATGTTGATTTACTCTCAATTTTTAATTTAGCAATGAAAATAGGTCTAAATTCATATTGAAGTGGAAAATGAGCTCGCTGAAGCTAAAAATCGAAATTCAGAAAAAAAGGGGGTTTCTCTACGTTAGTAAAAAATGTGGTAGGTACTAACATAACTTGCGTATAATATGTAGATCAGGGATGTTATGGATATCCGTAAACGTAATCGAAACTTTCGGATAACCGAAAAAAAAATATCCGAAACCGTAACCGAAACCGGTATAAAATTATTCCTATATCCGTAATCCGTATCCATAACCGAAACTACATATCCATAACATCCCTAGTGTAGATTGTCTTTGCGCTTTGCCATATTATTATTATTCTGTGGCTTTGCTCCAAATCGGCTTAGTATTTTCCGAGCCTATTCAATACATACAAACAATCAATAAATCTTTCCACTTTTATAATATTATTGTAGATGGAACTTGGTCAAGGCTTGTTGTGTTTGTTTCTTCAATTCAAATAAAAACCATCGCTTTTTGTGTTATAATTGCAATACCATTAATTAGAAATGCTAATTACTTAATGATTCAGTAATTTCGTGACAATGAAGGACCATAGTGAATGATCTAGGTTAAAATGACTATGGTTGAAAACTAAACAGTAGAGCACAATGAATAGGCAGACTTAGGGCTATGATATACAGGGTGTCCCAAAAAGTAGTGTCAAGCCGAAGCCCAGAGGTAGAGCGTCACTAGGGCTATCCAAGTCATCCCATGTAAGTTCCGCGATTTTTGATAGTTTTCGAGTTATGATTGTTTTAAATTTATGTGCTTAGACACTTTTTTGATCACTGTGGCGCGAATAGTCAAGTTGCATGCTTGATTTTTTTTATTATTATTAGATGAATACTAGGCCTAGCTGATTCAGAAGTATTTACATCCATAACACCTATGTCCTGTATATGGCAATAGATGTAAAAAAATATTTTTTCTTTATTAATTGAAGCTAAGTTACACCGCCTTATTTTAACCATGACTTTAACCATAGCCGGTATTTTTGATATAGTTTGACAGACTTTGAACGTTTGTTAAAGTTAAAGTAAGATGGTGCAACCCAGCCTAAGTAGGCTTATTACATTTATGTAATATTTGATGTTTAATTACACGATTGTTATTATAAAGAAAACACTACTAAAATTCAATTAATAATAAAATTGATGTTACATACACGAAATAAACTAGTTTTTGTAAGGTTTGATAACTATTGGGTAACAATATACCTAAAATAAATAATGTACAATCAATTTTGGTAGCTGCCTAATTTATAACTTACAGTTACTCAATAAAATATTGCAAAATATTAACATTATTATGTAACAAACCAATTTTATATTAAAACAAGAAGCTTGCAAGCTTATGAAATGTCATCAAAATTATAGGTTTTCCTAAAGATGATTCAACGAACGCCTTTGGTCATTTGACCTAAGATAGAGTCGCTTACCAATTCTCATTCCCATTCAGTCTACCCACACTATCAATGAATAATTTATAACAGAACTTCAAAACTATGCCCATCTCAACTGTACTTCTCTCGCTCGCTCGCATAGGAATGCTTAATTTAGTGACAGAGAAAGATAGAGTCATTACATCGAAACCAATTTGCAGAATAGACCTTAACATATGTGTGAAGACATAGTGATAGCAGAAGCGTTAAAAGTTAGGACAGAAACATTATTTATGGTATAACTTTAATGCATTGTTTTTGAATTGACACAGTTGGCTTAATTTTACTTTAATCTTTTAAACCTAGCTACATGTAGTAATTCGCAAAAGGATTTGTTTTGGACTAGTAGTAAGTTAAACGAGTGCAGACAGTATCACAACAGTAGGGACTTTTTATAGGAACTTTTTTAGCGCATTAAAGACCTGTGCCAAGATTACGTGTATTATTGTAAGCTCGCCACATTTTTATAATTAACTTCAAAATTAAAAAAAGTCTTTAATTAAAGTTCTACCTACTTTTATTTAGGTACACTTTTTTTTAAATTTAGCTGTTTGAATTTGTTTTATTAATCAGTTCTCCAACAAGATCTAAAATTACCAATGTGTTTTCTATCCACGAAAGTGTTAAATTCGCTACCGCCCATGCCATAGCCACAAATTTTAAAAAGGATCAAGACACATGGCAAGACAAGTTGTTGCAACCCACAGATCAACGTTAACGTTACTCAAGCTTCTGAATGTAAAACCCAAGGTTTTTCGCATTCGTATGCGGAACACGTATTCTTGATGCGAATGAATAAATAAAGATTTTTTGACAAAATTGGTTTCTGAATGCTTTGACCGATAATGAGTTGAAACTGTTGTTTTATTTATTTTGTAAATCTTTAGCTGAAAATTTTAAATACTACAGACATATGTGAAAAATTAAACTAAACGAAAGACACATATCGTCCAGGGAATAAAATATCCATTTGTAACATTAACATTAACAAAAAATATCCTAATGTTTTAAGCGACTTCAGAAACTTAAAAAGAGGTTTTTTATTATATTTTATTCAAAATTTACAAAAGCAAGAATTGACTTTTCGTAGATAAAAATATTAAATAACATAATTGAGCAATAATGTCTGGATTATAATTATGTAAGACGCTGGCAGATAATAAAGTGTAAATAACAAACTTTTTATAAAAACGACACACTACCGCAATGTAAATTAACATACAGCGCCATCTATTATCCCCAAAAGGCACCTCCATGTGTACCAATTTCACAACCTAGCGCCAAAACTATTTGTCAAAGACAAACACAAGATAATCTCGACCGTTGCGCCATCTTGCGACATGCGCCCGCGCTCGCCCTTGCCAGCCGTAGCGGGTTCGATTCCCTGACCTTGCATCTTCGGACGTGCCACGTCTTATAAGGAAATGATTTGGAAACTCACATGTCTGCAAATATTTGGATGCCGTGATTAGATAGTTAACATGTTTTTAGGAAAGAAGCGACAACCCCTGACTGCTGGTTTAGTATTTTGCCTATTTAAACTATCAACATCAGGTCATTTTAGCCCGGTTTCTGAATTTAGATTTCCAGCTTAGGTGTGCTTACTTCTACTCAAAGATGAATTTAATATGAAAAGTTCATACTTGATTAGAAGATGGGCACGCTCTAGCCAAAAAACTCAATTCAGAAAGTGGGAAAAGATAGTCTCCACTGCAGGTGCATAACCCTATCTATTCTTTAACAGAGGCAAACGATGGATTTGGTACCCCTACGCTGCCCAAACTGGCCATAGGCGTTAAGGAGGCCTTATACTCGTAGTTAGTATAAGGTACGTACATGATAGTGATCATGAAATGTATGAGGATTTAATGATCGTCAGTGCAGGTGCAAAATTTTGATAACGTGTGTCATTTTGATAATAATATTATGTGCAAATATTTGATGCTATTCAATAAATATTTCCTAACTCAGATTGTATGTAACTAGGAACTAAAAGACCTTCCACCGAACGAAGATCATAATACTCATGAATATTACGTAAAAACAAGACAATAATGAATGACAAATGATAGTGCAAAACCTCTGAGAAAATCCACTTCAAGATTAGATTAGTCATCTAATATAGCCTTTAGATGGCATCAGCTTATAAAATGTTAGATAAAACCCATTTGCATATTGACTTTATTGAAAAACATCTTAGTTTGTTAAAGGATTGTAGACTTTATTGCGTGGGTAGTAAGGATTGATGTGTCAAGCTGCGTGTGCGCCGACAACCGGCCTCGCGACGAGGCCGTCAGCTGTGGTTGTTGTCACAGTAAAAATTGATTTGGTATTTCATTGATGACTTTTTACCTTTCAAAACAAA
The DNA here is from genome assembly GCF_004193835.3 of Ostrinia furnacalis. Lineage (NCBI taxonomy): Eukaryota > Metazoa > Arthropoda > Insecta > Lepidoptera > Crambidae > Ostrinia > Ostrinia furnacalis. The sequence goes on from NW_021136480.1 coordinate 126,713, forward strand.
ATAATCTATCTACGAGTATCTATCTATTTTTGACCCGCATCTCACCTGATGTAATATGATGATCAGAATGAAGGTGGAAGCGAGATTTACTTATTTATAGCAAAGAAAATTCAGGAAAAATTTAAAGGGGAAAAACGGGATCCACGCGTACGAAGTCGCGGGCGGCCGCTAGTTTAGTATGAAATGAACATACTGTGTATTCGTCTGGACTATGTTTGAGGCTTCAACAGTGATTATTTACGATATTTCATATAAGTATTTGTGCATGTGGAAATGTACAGTCATCAAGCAAAACACTGAGAATCTTCTGTGGTTGTAATACGTCCTATTTTGCCACAATTTTTTTTATATCTAATGCACTGTTGAGTAAAGAACTTTACAATTGTAATACAGTCAACCTAAATGGTTCGTGCCCCAAAGTAGCCAAAAAATTCGCAACACGTCTTTGTTACAATTGGAATAAGGTTGTGTTCTCTACTTTTTGGTCACTTTGGGTGTCATGAAGTAGACCCAAGTACTTGATGCTGACTGTACACAAGGTTTTGGCAAACCGTGTTGAAATGATTTGTTTAGCAAAATACAAGATGAGCGTAACGAAAGATACGCGAATGTGTACATCGAAGCTACGAAATGCTGACGTACGTAGGTAAATTATGCGTTTTCTGAGTGAAGTATTTCTAAATGAACTAAAGACGGAAAGCATAGTGGGCAGGGCCTCCACTAGGTGGACCGACGATCTGGTGAAAGTGCCTGAATGCAGGCGGCACAGGACTGGTCATTGTGTAAATGCTTGGTTGAGGCCTTTATCCAGCAGTAGACGTTTATATTTCTTTATTTTTTTTTTCATTTGGCTGAAACGAACGAACGAAATGAACTAAAACATTTTGGTCTCTGTGTATTATTTATTGAACTATCATCATAAATTGGCCGCTGCGATACAAGCTTTCCTGCTTAGTGCAGAGACCGCCAGAATAAATTGTAGAATGTGACATCTTTTAGTAATAAATACTCTTTTACTTTTAAATAAAAAACAGTCCACTTTTCCATGCCATGACAGCCTGTAATTAAAATAGCACCTAATCCTAATACCAGTGTATGTAAACCCTTTTGTTTGTATTTGTGTCTGTCTTGTTTTCCTAAATAAAATAACAAACTCTATCATTTATTGAATTATCTATAAAAGGCATAACTTTTTGAAAGTCAGTTCATTCACATAACAATCCCAAGATTATTGCAATATTTATACTAACTTGTAACTTTTTGTAACCGCCAATAACCCGTAGGTGTTAGCCTTAAGAACCTACGCAGAATACCTTAAAAGTGTAGTTTTTAATGTTTTGACCATTGATATTTGCATATTCATATAGGTACAGACGGCCTTTTTGAGACACATTTAATTATCACAAAGTGAAAGAAATTGGATTTATTACATCCGTTCCTAAATCTTTCTTATTTGGGAAAGGATATTTATATTTGTCACCGAAAACGCTTCTACAATCGAAGCTTATTAAGGCTAACGCCCGTATTGGCAAACATTACTATGATGTCTTACGGTGCACAGGGTCACATACTAACCAGTCACAGAGCTCTATTCAACGCTGTGATTGAATTGAGTTCTGAACCATACCCATTTGTATTAATGTGATACCACTTAAAGAAAAGTTTAATTTTCCCCCGGGACAAACTTGACCTTCACTGATTGGGTTTTTATTGGCGGTCAAGCTGTAGATCCTGGCTACACAGGAGTTGTAGCAGTGGGAACGAGAGGTGGGAATAGTTTATTTTAAAAATTGTGTACCATCTTAATTAGGTACAAAACGTAATATTTTTCCACTTAACGTTTTTGACCACGAGTTAATTTTAAGTCATCATGACAGGAAATTAATTAAATTAATTAAATTAATTAAAACAGTCCAAAATTGTAGCCAGCCAAATTGACTGTGGGCAGGTCATCTCTCTCACAACCGACAGAAGGTGGATAGAACCTATTTGGTTCTCAAGTGAAGAGTAGACAAATATAGCTTTCTGATTGGTGATTCGAAGATCTTAGTTCCTATTAGCTAAGGCCCAGCTTCCACCAAGGCGGAGCAGAGCAGAGAAGCTTTTTGAATAACCAATCAGATTTCATTATTTCACTTCTCTTCTCCGCTCCGCACAGATCCGATCCGCGCCGCGGCTCTGAAAAATTCCACACACTTCTCCGCTCTACTCCGCTCGAAGCGGAACCTTGATGGAAGCCCGGTATTACTGGTACTGGCTAGAAGATAATGAAGCTGCCTAAAGGTTCAAAAATGCAGGCAAAAATGTAGGCAGTTCGGCCAAACCAACGCGGTCAGCCGGCGTGCAGCTATGGCTGATCGCGTGTGATCGCGTTGGATTAGCCGAACCTTTAAGGCAGCGGTTCCCAAACTTATTTTGTCTACTGCCCACTTTGAGAATAAATTCGTTTTTAGCGCCCCCATTTTTGTAGTCAAGAGTCGAGTGCTCAGTCGGTGTCTAAGAGTCCTCCTAGTAGATGATATTATAAATCGCCTCCCAAGCTTCTACACAATGCCCCGCTTTTTTCCGGGGTCTCTTACCGCCCCCCTTTAAGCCTGCAGCGCCCACAAGGGGGCGTTATCGCCCACTTTGGGAAAGACTGCTTTAAGGGACCTACTTAGGTCCAGCAGTAGACTATAAGTGCCAAGTACAAAATCACCATTATTTTAAATTCGTGACCATTCCTTTTGGGATCAATGATAGCAATGTCACATACCTGTTGCGACCTCAACATTTATTCGAAACATGTCACTAGACACAATTAGATCAATTTGGATTGATAACAAGTTTTTATAAGGTCATGGTTTGCCAATTTGAACTGATTTAAACATAATAGGCAGTTAGAGGTAAAATAGCCAGTTTCTCTATGGGGTGAAGTTCGCTTCCACCTCCGGCGTGATCATCTGTTTTCAGTTGAGATTCAGGCAAAGTTTTTCCCGTTTTGTGTAAAAAACCTAATGATGATACTTAAAGGAATAGCAGATCTATGCATTTTTTTTTTAATTTCGAACAAAAAAGTTCTAGTTCCATACAAAAAAGTTGTCATTTGAACAATCCTTCTTTCGGTTCGAATAAGGCACTTTGTATACCTACTTAACAGCATTAAAGCGCACTCATAGACATTATGACATAATGATTTTAACATAAAATACGTTGTTATGATATGTGTCTACCAAGTCACAAATTCATTGTCAAACCCACTTGGAAAACAGTACCCTTCCATCGGCACATAGGTAAAAAAAGCATGGCCTCTATGAGAACACTCGTAAGATCATTTGCTATGACTTTTGCAAGAGTAATTCTTCGACCTTGCAGTCTTGAGCGGCCTACACAACACGCTCGGAACAATTATAACTTGAAACTACATTCCACACTGTATTTAAATAAAGATAAAGATTCCTCCTCTTCCCATTATACAGGATGACTTTGTTATCAATCTATAGGTATCCAATTTTTTCAATAAGCTGTTTAGAACAATTTACAAAATACTTCAATACTCAATACTCAATACGTTTATTGCTTCCTTAATCTAACTTATATCTTTTTTTATTTTCTTTACGTAAATCAAATCAGTTAAGTTACTGATTCTGAGTTGCTCCTAAAAATTTGGACACTGATACAAAAATCACTCTGTCTGTATACAGACTAGCAGCAGCAGGCGACTTCGTACGCGTGGATTCCGTTTTACTCCCTTACTTAGGGGTTGAATTTTGCAAAATCCCGTCTTAGTGAGCACCTCCGTTCTAAAAGGAACTCCCATGCAAAATTTGAGACTCCTAGCACTTGTAGCTTCTGAGATTTCGTAATGAGTGAGTCAGTCAATCTGTGACTATTCGCTTTTTAAATGTTATCATGAAAAAATATCTTACAACAACTGACAGCAAAATCATTATCTTGTTCTCCACTGCACGAGTACGACCCTCTCTAATTTGCCAGAGGCAAATGGAGGATTTGTCCTACACTCCCCACGCTGGCCAGACGGGTTGGGGAGGCCTGATGTTCGCATATTGTCCCTTAGTCGCTTACGACATCCACGGGAAGAGTGGCAGTGGTACTATGTTTTGCTCAGCCGAAACCACAGGATTATCCCATAAGATACAAATATGTAGAGTCAATAACAGTGTTAGATTTAAGTGCTTTTGTCCATACTAAACAAACGACTAACAACTAGGTATTAACCACTTCTGTCTAAACATAACCATGTTGCTACTACATTGTCACTTTATAAGGCTGGTTTTAGAATCGCGCTGACCGCTCGCTGGTCGTCGGCGCTGACAGATCAATATGTATACCTTAAATTACATATGTATGTATGTAATTTAAGGGAACGTTCCTGAGTGACGCTGATCGCTCGGCGCCGAGGCTTCTTACATTTCGGCTGGTTTTAGAGTCAGAGTCAACGTTCCCTTCAATTACATACATATTAATCCGACGATCAGCGAGCGGTCAGCGCGATTCTAAACCCCACCTTAGGCTGTCAGCGCTGACGATCAGCGTGATTCTAAAACCAGCCTTAGGCATATCAAGTCATACACTGTTTACTTTATGTAGTTTGAATAGGTCTTTGCAACTAAAGAGCATAGATTCGACTGTTCATTTATTTTCCTAACCTAGATTTCATATTTACAGCCGCGACAACCTTCCGAAACTCATAAATGCACTGTACATGCATCTGTTTACGTATAATACTTGTAGTATATGTACTAACTGTTATATAAGCGTAAGGTAACAATTGACACATGCTTAAGGTCTTATGACTGGGTATCATGCAAGGTCAGTACATTTTTACTAGGCGACACCAACCAATATAACTAGGACTCTAAGTTGATTTGTGCAACTCTAGATGCAGGGTCTTTTATATTTGGATGGGTTAACCAACTTTTGTGATCCCCCACGCGTAAGCAAACACAAGTGATTGAAGGTCTATGTATTTTTGTCGTAACACCTTGAGATTGAAGTTCCTCGTAGGTGGGTTCGTGAATGAATTGAATTAGCATCAGTTAGAGCTCAAATTGAATGTTTTTGTTTTTAGATGTAATCCTTCCGCCGTTTTAGAAAATTGCCGATGTTCGATCATTTTACCTTTGTTTATTATAATACTTAGCCCTGTATTTCTGGCTGAATAAGACAAAACCACTCGATTCTTTCAGTGGATGTCAAAAAAGTAACTAACGCCCGTATTCACAAATGATGCTTGCTTAAGTGAAGCAGCAAATCGAACGCACACTCTTAAATAGAGCTCTGTGATTGGTTCGTGTCTCACCCTGTGCGTCCACGCGCACTGTGAGACCTCATAGTAATGTTTGTGAATTCGGGCGATAGGCTCTGTCATTGGGGAATAATGTAGCTCTCTACAGGTGAAAGAATTTTCAAAATCTGTTCCGTAGTCCCAAAGTAACTTACTACAAAGAAACTTAGAAATTGTGTGTAGATTTGATAATCATCATCATCAGGAGCACGACCCCCTCTAATTTACTAGAGGCAAATGGAGGATTTGGCATACACTCCCCACGCTGGCCAGACGGGTTGTAGACCGACTGTATACATATAATTGACTTATTAGAGTAGGCGCACACCGTTGTTTTTTCGTCGGCCGATAGTTTAGTCGGGCAGTTGATCAGTATGGGCATGTATGGGAGTGCGCACACTACGCCGATTCGATTTGGCCGATTCTTCATACGATTTGAAATCGGGCACAACTAATAGCCAACTAAAAATCAACGGTGTGCGCCTACTCTTAAACTAAAAATTCTTCGCGTATTAAATTGTCCCCCCTCATTAACACGACGAAGGTTAACAACTTAAAGGCAGAAACCTTTTAATTTCGTCCAAGGCTGCTTGACAAGCGCGAAAACTGTTTTATAGTGTTTGACCACCATGACATTTTCTATACTCAAGCAAAAAGCATCCTTCATACTATAACTTAGAATACAAATTCTGCTTGATGCAGATGTATCTATACGAATATTGTAGAGGAGAGTCACTTTGTTTGTTTGTAACTATTGTATTTTGGAGAAGGTTAAAGACTAACTTTAACTCATAAAAACATGAAAAAACTTATCGTGAATTGAACACTTTTTTTTATTAGAATTCATCATCATCATCATTTCAGCCACAAGACGTCCACTGCTGAACATAGGCCTTCCACTATGACTTCCATATTAACCGATTGGTAGCGTCCAGCGTCTACCTCCAGGTCGTCGGTCCTCCAGTGGGTGGACGTACTATAATAATATTAATATACTATAAAAATAATTGACCCGTGAGCTCCAAAGCGTACAAATATAATAATAATAAATCTTTGAACAATTTCACACAGCGCCAACTAGCCCCAAAGTAAGCAACTTAATGCTTGTGTTATGGGTGCTAGCTTAACGGATATACTACTTATATACTTTTTTTTTAAATACATAAATATTATACATAGTCACACCCAGACCCGTCACAGAAATTAAAATTCATCATTTCAATTTCTGCCCGGCCGGGAATCGACCCGGGACCTCGGCATAGTAGTCCGTTCTGAACCACTACACCAAACGGCCGACTATAAAAATTATCATTTCTTTTTATTCTCCATACACAACTTTTATCCCCTATTAAATACATTTTTGCAACAAAATATAGTCAATATTCATGAAAATTGGGTAAGCCGAAAACCTGAAATCATACCTAAAAGACATTGAATATGTCCTTATTTTTGTTTTACAATGAACAGTCCGAGCAAAGCCACAAGAAAATTCTAGTCCAAGACAAAAATAACTATGTAGCGCGCTAAAGTTCTCATGGTATTTAGTCTCCATTGTGTTATGGGAACATTTCAAAATTCTTTGTAATCCGAGCTAGAATCAGTTTGAAGTGTTGATAAGGGTTATGTAGTTATTACGTAATTTCCTGTGTACATAAATATACAGGACATACATAGGGGGTGTTTTCAATACATTAATGATGAATAATTCCAATATACGAGTAGCTTTTTTATAAACAGAGAGCAAAAAATAGGTAGTAGGACTGATGGCCGTTAAGGCAGAAAAGGTCTCTAGTAGCGACTACTGACCACAAAACTCAGTGTAGGCAGGCCTCTCACTAGGTGGACAGACGATCTGGTAAAGGTCGCGGAAAGCACCTGGATGCAGGCAGCGCAGGACGAGTCGTTGTGGAAACCCTTGGATAGACCTTTGTCCAGCTGAGACGATATTCGGTTGAAACGTACGATTAAAGTTTTTTTCGGCATCGAAATGTAGTCGGTCAAACTGGTTAACGTCATGAAATGGCGTTAATATTTTATAAATAAAACTGATCTAAAGTTACGCATTGCGATTGAACAAAACTATATTACTTAATAACTGTAAATAATAACTGTATAACTAGTTCCTTTGCAGGTTAATATATTACGACTATCTCCAGTAATCGATATTAAAGTTGTGTAATACAATTTTTGTTACTCTCACTCTGATGAAAAACAACTATGAGTAAATTAAGTATTTTGAGTTGTAAAAATATGTAAAGTCTAAGACCAAATGTAGCAATAATAATTAACATAACTTTAAGAACAAAAACTTTTGCACGTCGCATGCGACAGAATATGCTGGAATTAACTAAATTAACACCAATCTAACCATGTTCTTGCAAATAAATGATTTTATTATTATTATTTTATTATTATTATGATAAAGATATATTACACAAAATAATACAGAGATTATTTATGCAAGGATTAGAGTTATATTTTTTTTATCAAAATTCCTACAAAAATTTACGAATTTTACAGATAAAGACGATAACACATCAAACTTAACACAGCAGCGACTTACAGGCTATTAAGGATACAGGTATACTGTGTACGTACTATGTGCCGCAGTTCCAGCTAGCCATTTTCGATCATGTCGTCTCGACTGAATCACTCAGTCATCACGAAATCTCAGAAACTACAAGTGCTAGAAGTTTTGTATAGGGGTTCCTTTTAGAACGTAGGTGCTCACTAAGACGGGATTTTGCAAAATTCAACCCCTAAGGGGGTAACACAGCAGGATCCACGCGTACGAAGTCGCGGGCGGCCGCTAGTCGCAAATAATCGCCATTTGATGAGAGAGCGAGAGAAAAAATGTAAATTGGTAGCTAGAACAGTGGCCCTCTGTAGATTATTATAAATGTATTATTATGCGGTAATACGAGGATACCTGCATAACTGATGTCCTTAGTATTACAGCACAAATGCACAATTTTCCCAGAGTGCGATTATATTATGCGCGGACGCAGCGGGGCGCATCGACACTGACCTTGAAGCGTGTCCTGACTGGACCTAGAGTTACTGTTTGAACTAACACTTAGATACGCCGCTAGAGGCTCTAGTGTAGCATGGGGTTATCAAAATCAAAATCAAAATCAAAAATATTTATTCAGTTTAGACCACAAGTGGCACTTATTATGAACGTCACATATAGCAAACAATAAAAAGAAAAGGTAGCCCTTATAGGGCACTTTACATGTCTCCTTATCTTTTGGGCCTTACCAGCGCTTCGAGACAAACATATGGCAAGTGCTGAGAAGCCGGATTATCGGTTATCGGAATGAGTTACGAGATAATCGCCCGTATTCACAAACGATGTTTGCTTAAGCGAAGCAGCAAATCGAACGCACAGCGTTGAATATTAACTCTCTGATTGGTTCGTGTGTTCACGCGCACTGTGAGACCTCAAATCAAATCAAATCAAATCAAATTCGTTTATTTGTGGAACATAGGTAAATAACATATTACAGGTGTTAAAAATGAAGTCGGTATCACTATGTTTGGCCCAAGGTCGGCGTACAAATTTACATAACATCATTGAGTCGTATTAGGTTAGTAGAAATTATATAAAATAAAAAGTAAGTTAGCAATGTCCAATCAGTAACAATTTCATAAACATTTATACATAAAAAAAAGTCAAGAATCTTACAATTAGTCAGTTAAAAACTCTGTCAATGTATAAGTAGGCTTTGCTTAATAATAAGGATAGCAGCTGCTTGCGAAATATCTGAATATTTGTGTCTTTTAGTGTCTGTGGTAATTTATTGTAAATTTTTGGAGCCATACTAAAGAAGCTTTTTTGTTTTAAAGCAGTAATAGTAATGTTTGTTAATACGGGCGAATGTATTTCGAATCTTTGATGGAGCTTAGCAAATATTAGAGCTCGTCATACCAAAATTTGTTTCTAGTAAGATTTGAATCCACAACCATCTTTATGAATGCTCACTGCAGCTAATCAACCTGTTACAAAACAACCAATTTTTTCTACTGAATTTTTACCTTAAACAACACTAATAAAGTTCAAAATCCGTTACTGTTTAAGTCTATGTTTGTAAACCATACTTTAATTATACACTTCAAGAACGTAACAAATAATTATTACGTCGTCTAGTACATTATTATTTATAATTCATGGGACTCTAAAGTTACACACTTCATTGTTATACCAAAGTGCTTCTTAAAGGTATATTCTCATCTATAGTGGTGTGGCCTTGCAAGACCTATAAGAAACACCTCTCCAAACATACTTATGAGAATCTGAAAATAAGGGTTTTGTGCAATATTGCACACCAAGCACTTTTAAAATCATAGAGAAACTAAAACGCAAAAACACGTTTATTTTACAGAAGACCGCCTTGTTTTTTATACACACACGGCCACAAGGTGGACAGATTACCTCATAAAAGTAGCAGGAAAGCTGGAATTAGGCCGCTGCCAACCAGTCATCATGGAAGTCATTGGGAGAGGCCTATGTTCAACAGTGGACGTCCTGTGGCTGAAATGATGATGAATTGATGATTATTGTTATTGTCATTGAGGCAATAATAATAGTAAAAACTAGCAGATCGACTATCTACTTTTAAATGTCTACATTGTGTTTCATAAGATACAGGCCAAATGGTAGGGACATATTCATAGAAGCCCTGTTGGCACCCCCTAGGTGCAGACCCAAAAAAAATTTGCACGCTTACTTAATTGATGTGGATACACCTTAAGCCTCACCTTCAGACTCAAAGGCCGAATCAATGTTAAGTCAGACAAACAAGCCCGAATATTAACATAATTACCTAGAAAAACACGTATGTACGGTATCTAAATGAGGATAAAACTGAGTTAAATTGATGAGTAACATGGGTGTAAAAAATGCTCCACGAACTCTGAAACTATTCATTTTGCACATCCAAATGAGTTTAATAATATTACAACACGTTATTGGTGAAAAATCATTTTGGGCTTAAAAAAATATTTTCGTAACAAGATTCTTAAAGGCTTTCTTAAAGAGTGAAAAGACGTTTACTTTGGAGGTATGTATGTAGGTACTACCCTAGACTGCATTTGACTTAACATTAGGGTGTGATTGAAAGAATGAAAGAAAATTGAATGCGAACGAATAGGTGGATACGTGCCTTTTGCTCCTTAAACAAATACGCGATATTTTTATGTAGATCCATGGCTGGTCAAGTTAACATAGGCATTATAGGGACTGGGACATAAGTCCATCGAGCTAAAATCTTCAGCAATCAGTTCACTGGGAAATCACAGTAGATACATCATTCACTGTTTATAGCCACTAGAATAGCTCCGGGTGTATTGACCGTCATGCTATTACAAGACAAATATATCTTGAATATAATATATTTAAAACCACGATAACCTACCCATAAATTGTAGACGATCTCACGAGTCTCACACCCTATAAATCAACACTGATGCTGACTAATCTCTCTCCAAAAATGGCTAAAATGAGCACCGAACCCGCACTGCATGCCTAAAAAGGTGAAAAACAAATCAAACGTCTGCTGGACTTGGCTATAAAAACATGGTGGTCTTCATCGTAGAGCAGAGAAAACAGCCAGTATAATATAGTCTTACATCTTGGACGCCACGTCACAAAGCCAATGTGACAAGAAAAAAATGAGTTGTACGTATAGAAAAGTAGATTGTAACGTATCTACTCGAGTTTTTCTTCCTCTCCTGCCTGTCTTCAGCTGCCTGCATCCAGGTTCCAGTGAGAGGCCTACACTACGTCTTCAAGTTCGTAGTCGCCACTTGAGAACTTTTAAGGGCCATCGGCCATCGGCTTGGTTTGGCAATGCTGCAAATATTGGTATGGTCACTTGTTCTTCTACTATTTCCATTTCGGTTTTTTTATGACTACATCATGACTAAAGTTGCACTGTTAAATTAATAAGTGTGAAAATGCGCTCATTACACAAATCTGATATCAGCCATTACAAATCAGAAGTTGACCAAACTATCTACCGTTTGAAAAGTCTATAATCTGTGGGGACCCTAAAAAAATTAAATTTATGTCGGATTATTCCACCTTTTTCTCCTGGGTGATATCACCTGGGTAAAGAAAATGGAATTTTAATGTCCTCATTTTACCTCGGAACCATAACTGCCCAGGTCTGGTGATCTAGGTGAACAAAGTGGAATAATCCAATATGTCAAGAGGCTGTTCTCGCTGCGCTATGTCCGGCATCGGGCGTTGCCTTGAAGCGCCGTTAGAGACGTCCAGTCGGGTTCGGCGGGTCTTACGAAACAAAACACGTGACAACACTGCACTGTTTGCTATAGTTATGTGAGGTTATGCCACAAGTTATGCTGTGTGTGAGAGACAATGGGAGAGTCAATAACGAGTTAAATTCATCAAATTATCACAGTATAAAGACTAGTGCTGTTTTATTAACCCTTAACTGGTATCGTAAATTGGACATACGTAACTGGTATCGTGGGGGCCGCGTGGCCCCCATACTATGTTCGCTTCTAGCAAGCATGTTTTACCTATATACTTGAATAAATGCTCATAAATGATATATATCAGGCTTTTTCTATGTAATCATTTAGTTTTTATTGTATTGAATCTAATTACAATAATACTTCAAGACATTACATAATAGTAACAACTTTTTACGTAATATTTTTTTAATGTTACAAATATCTATGAAACCTACGTTTAGAAAGTTATAACCAAAAATATTATTATTTTAATTAATCCATAATAATGTGAACTTAATAATAAAAAACGTTTTAATGTAATGTTTAATAAAAATAATAAGCATTTTATAAAAATAAAACCATAACTATTATGTTGACAAACATTAGCAGGTACTGGTGGATTTTCAGACAACTTGTATTTATTTTTTCATAGTAGCTGGATTGACTAGGTCCTACAACATCTTCATTTTCACTCTCTGAAGAAAAAACTAGAAAATCAGAATCAATATCCTCATTATCGACCGAATATTGGTGATTGGGTCGTCACAATGACCTATAATTTTATAATCACTATATCCTTCTTCTGACATGCTACTAATCACTTATATGGAATCAAAAACTTCGTTCTAGGTATCTTCTATTGTTTTATCACTAATAAGCCATCAATACTGCAAAAAAACAAAAAACAAATAAAAATTGACATGAAAAAAAAACTAACGTAACTGGTATTGTGGGGGCCGCGCGGACCCCAACACGTGCATATCTTCCGTCCTGGTGAATTATGCATTGCTGAAACGCCTGCACCAGACGCGAGTAGCGCCGAAATGAGAATACCAAAAATTTTGGCTGCCCACGATTCGTAGCTTCTTAGAAATCAAAGAAAACGTCATGCGTGGGGGCCGCGCGGCCCCCACGATACCAGTTAAGGGTTAATAAAATAGTTTCATTATTGGTCTAGTTAAGCACTCACGCCCGTATTCACAAACGATCCTTGTTTAAGTTTTTTTTTTCATTTATTGTCATTTTACAAAGGTAGTTCTTAACATTATTTCAATTAAATGCATTGGCATAAACCACTGAGGTTTGTTTGCAATGCTAGATGCGGTCAGTCTATTAAATTAGTAGGTAATCAAACAGTTGCGTTCTACAAAAAAAAACATAATAAAAGTTGCAATTTTCATAGATAGGCATCCCTGTCGAGCCGATTTACCAAGAGGTTACTAATAATGTATAAGTCGTACCCATACTAGGCAAATGCATTTCCGCTATGAAATACATTCCAGAAAAAACGACCTTAGCTTGGACTTAATGTTATTTTAATTTAAATTATCTTTTAAAGTAGCGGGTAGTTCGTTAATAAGTCGCGGAACCAAGTTTTTTTTTTTTATCCACAACGAGGAAGCTCTTGGCTTGTATCTCACCTGATGGTAAGTGATGATCAGGCCGAAGGGGGAAGTGAGCTTCACCCGGAATCCTCAACCACGGAGGAACTGGCTATCTTACCTCTAACTGCCGGAACACAACAATGCTGTTAACATTGTTGTTATGGCGACAGACTTAGGTAAGATGGTGGTAGCTAGCCAGGCGGACTTAGAACAAGCCCTACCACCAACCAAACCGAACAGAAAAATCTGCCCCCACTGGGAATCGAACCCGGGACCTCTGCGTCTGAAGCAGGTGGTCTTACCACTAGACCAAGTACTGGTACTGCGCCGTTCCGAGCTTGCAAGTGAAGCAGCAAATGGAACAAACAGCGTGGTTAGCCCAGAGAACTGTCTAGATATTGGTTACCAAAAAACTTACTTAAGAGACCAGCATTTATTTGTTTTTGTTTTTATATTATCGGCTGAGGCAATCTATTGTACAAAGTACAAATCCTACTAATCTATACTTCTACAGGGTGGAAACGATAAGTGATCTCACTCGATTATTTCTAAACTATACATGATATAAAAAAACTAGTTACTGATCCTGAAAGTGCTTCATGAGCTCCATCAAATGGTATTAATAATAGGTTACAGAGTAAACTTGATCTATCTGAAAATTCAATGTTTCCAGCTTCCATACATTTGGTAAGGACACATTATTTTAAAAACTACACACGATATCGTAAAACTGATTACTGATTCTGAAAGTGCTTCACAAGCTCTATCCAATGGTATCAATATTAGGTTACAGAATAAACGGCATCTATCCAAAAATTCAATGTTTCCTTCTTCCATACATTTAGTGCTACCACAGTCATGACACTCATTTCTTGACGATATTATAGCAAATAAAGCCTAAAACTAATGTTTTTTATGAATAATTTTTAAGAAGAATACAATTTACGTGTTTATTTTAAGAGTTTATTATTTAATTAAAAAAAAACACTTCTAATATTGTGTGTCTGGCATACATTTAGTATGGAAGCTGGAAACATTGAATTTTCAGATAGATCCAGTTTATTCTGTAACCTATTATTGCTACCGTTTGAAAGAGCTCATGTAGCACTTTCAGGATCAGAAACCAGTTTTTCAATATCTTGTATAGTTTAGAAATAATCGAGTGAGATCACTTAACGTTTCCTTGTATACTTAATATTATAAATAGTAACTCTGTCTGTCCGTCTGTCTGTCTGTCTTGCTTTCACGCCTAAACCACTGAACCGATTTAGTTTGAGTCCTGGGAAAGAACATAGGATAGTTTTTATCCCGGTTTTTGAAACAAGGAGGTGCGTGATAAAGTTTTTCTGTGACAGACAAAATTCCACGCGGGCGAAGCTGCGGGCGGAAAGCTAGTATTATAAACGCGAAAGTTTGTATGGATGTCTGGATGTATGTTACTTTTTTACGCAAAAACTACTGAACGGATTTTGATGAAACTTTACAGTATTATTGTTTATAACCCAGAATAACATCATAGGCTAATTTATGACGATCTGTGAGAAACTAAATTTCACGCGGGTGAAGCCGCGGGCAAAAGCTAGTATTTTATATTATTGTTGCCTTAAGAAATCCAATTAATAATGATTCAAATCTAGATCAAAATCCGTAGCTAAGACTACATACTACGGAACTACATTTAAATCGGTACCAAATTGCTTAACGCAAGATCCTTATCAAAAGAGTTCAACGCGCTAGCGCTGGCAATAGTTGACCGAATTTAAATTAAAACATTATTATTGTGTTCTGTTGAGTATTGTGCAATATTATTTATAGTAATAGACATAAGAAAAGGTCAATATGTTTGGTTATAGGCCTGAAATAAAGCCACGTCCAACACAAAAACTTGTAGCAACTTTTCAAGTTGACTATGAATTATGAAACAAACTCGTCGTCCATGCTATTACGATTGAAAGAAAAATATATCTGATTCGAACTTTACGCCCGTATTCACAATCGATGCTTGCCAAATCGAACGCACAGCGTTGAATAGAGCTCTGTGATTGGTTCGTGTGTGACCCTGTGCGTCCACGCGCACTGTGAGACCTCATAGTAATGTTTGTGAATACGGGCTTAAATTATTTATTTATTTATTTTAAGACTTTATTGCAGACACATAAGAATGATCCGTACAAAAAGGCGAGCTTAATGCCATATGGCATAAAATAACTGAGGTAAGTAACAATGGAACAAATGTCATGCTTTAGCCACAGACGTCTGACATGGCTAAATCAGACCGAATCTTCGAATATTTAGTTGTTTCAGAAACATATTGTTGATTTTGCAATATCTGATTGTCTAACTCGTTTCAATTCAAATTTTTTGACCCACCTCGAAACTGAACTCTTTACATAGCTAGTTATTATGTTGCTAGAGGTTATTAAGTTTAGACACTAGAAAAACCAGTGCAAAAGGAGAAAAAAAACATATTTCTCTGGCATTGAGTTCATTCGGAATTGGTTCACTCCGTCCAAATACATATCGAAAGGCGCCGCTAAAGCGACCGAATGATGACGTAACCTCACCTTGTGCAAGCGAACACGCTACGTTCTCAGAAACCGGTCAAGTGCATGAGACACACGTACTTTTTAGAGTTCCGTTTTGTGTCTTTAGTTTTCGGACCACGTGGTTCGGACCGCGGTGCTAATATCCCAAAAACTGACATTGGAAGAGGCTTTTACACTATAGTACCTGAAGCGGTTCAAATGGCCCTGAGAGTTTATAACATTTGATAAGGATGGATTCGGACGTTGGCATTTAGCAATTTTCTTTTCCTTTTGAACTATGATTCAAATCGACCCATTTCAAAAATCTCAGCCTGAGGACCACCCCTATTCTTTTCGTGCGGATGTTCTAAGAGGCGACTAAGGGGCAAATATGCGAACATCAGGCCTCCCCAACCCGTCTGGCCAGCGTGGGGAGTGTAGGCCAAATCTTCCATTGCCTCTAATAAATAATAGTAAATTAAGAAAGGTCGTGCTCCTGTATTGGAGACTAAATGACCTGATGATGAATGAGGATGAGGACCGACGATCTGGTGAAGGTCGCGGGAGGTGCCTGGATGCGAGCGGCGCAGGACCGGTATTTGCGAAAATCCTTGGGGGAGGCCTTTATCCAGCAGTGGACGTCTTTCGGCTGAAACGAATGAGGTTGCGGAATTCTTAATGCGCGAATCCAACACGCGCTTGGCCGATTTTAATCTTCTGACATTATTGCCGGCAGCTGTGAGGAGGCAAAAATCCTGAACTCGTTTTGGGTCGTCTGAGTTGGTGATTGGCGTGTGTCTTTGAATGCAGTTCTCTTTCTTTTCAAAAATTAAGGACTGTTTTCTTTGAGTAAAATTCTCTATCTACAGTATTGAGTACTTTCCCCTCAGGTGGCATTACAAAATTCCACGCTGTATAACACCTGCAACAATTCCTTTTTTTTAGAATATGTAAAGACGATACCAAAGCGTTTTACGAGACGCACGGAGTACGGACGACATTATATCACTATCTTAGGTATACTCGTAATATTAATGCTTCAGCCACACCAACCCGCTCGCGATCTGCACGCGTTGGTGTGGTAGTGTATTCACATCTGTCTCCTTATCAACATTGACTGTAAAACCTAGCTTCAGAAACTTTAAAGACCAATGTGTAACCCACTTTATGTATCAAGTACGTCTGTATGTTTTTTTAAAAAGACCATTAAAAAAAATTTAACACATTATAAGGCATTAACATCACTCTGCAATCTAGTGTACCGAGAATATATTTAACGATATAAAAAGCCGACCTTCAGCTAAACCTAGTCTCACATCATATCCACTCGTTAATTACCCAAAAACAACGTCTTTAACTAGCTTTTTTCCTCAAAAAACGTTACAAAAACCGTATGAACCTGCACCGAAGTACGAAGACACGGAAAGCGTTCGCTCCGTCGAGCATGACTCCAAGATTGCTGGTGTGGCCCTCATAATCACTGGCACGAGCACATCAAGCTATTCAATCTTAATCAGTTGTGATAGGGGTCAATTTGCAACTTATAGTCAACTGTAGTTTTGTCTTTGATTAGTAGTTTCACTGCCAAGTTTAATGTCAATAGTCTTGAATGATACGTTAGTGATTTTATGCAGGAAATGCGATATGCATTTGACAAAATGACAGCCTTAGCTAAATGCCATTGCGATTGTAGAATTCGATTGTAAACTGTTTGTCTTTAACGCGATTCTTGAACCACAATTTAAGCGGGCTGCAGACCAAAAGCTTATGGACAAGAGCTAGTGAACGCCAGACCTACGTCTAAAACATAACTCAAAGGTGACTAACTGACTTAGTGATCTATCAACGCACAGCCCAAACCACTGGACGGATCGGGCTAAAATTTGACATGCAGGTAGATGTTATGACGTAGGCATCCGCTAAGAAAGTATTTTACGAAACTCCACCCCTAAGGGGGTAAAACGTGATCCACGCGCACGAAGTCGTGGGCGGCCGCTAGTTATTTTATAAAAGCTGAAAGTTTGTCAGCGTCTCCCAATATGGGTAATAACATTGGTACATCATGAAGTTTGGGTCATCGTGGCTTTCGGCGAAGCGCGCATAGTTAACGCAGTTTCCCATAATGTTTGTATAGTTTGCAGTTTTCACACAACTATGGAAATCTGCGTCCGCTATTGCGAACTAAGCATAACTAAATTAGCTCACCTCTTGGTCTACAAATTGCATTAACTTTAAAGTAATTATTTTTCAAAGACTGACCAAAATATTAGTAAATAACTGGAGGCTTATGTCCAGGGGTAAATTGAGATTAAATTTAACAAAGTTTTTAAAGATTAAGTTCCAGGCGTTCGTTACTCCATAGAAGTAAAGACTACATACATTTTTTTTGACACAGTCGCCTACTGTAATTTCCGTTTAACCTAAAATCTTACTGGGATGCCATTTTAACATTATGCACCTTCTTTCATGTGCCTTAATTAAAGTTGCCACACTGAAAAAACAATACATCTTAACCAATATCTTGTTGTTATCCTTCATTGCATAACCCGATGGGTGCAACTCATTGACACACTTTCTTTTGGCGCAGTCGGTTAAACACTTATATGGTTGTGATGTGGGTGTAATGATTTAATGTAACATTTATGAATTAAGAAGCGATGTCGCGAAGATAGTTGACCTCATGGGATAGGTCAACCAGTGAACAATCTTGGGCAATATTGTTTTTATTTTGGCTCGTATAATGGCTCGTTCATTTCAGCCGAATGACGTCCACTGCTGGACAAGGAGCCCCAAGAATTTCCACAAAGACCGGTCCTAGGGGGGTCGTGTCATGAAAAAGGTTGAAAAACACTGCTCTAGAAACTTCCTGCCCCGTACAACCAAACTGTGGAATGGACTGTCGTCTGCGGTGTTTCCGGACGGACACGACCTGCAAGCTTTCAAGAGGAGAGCGTATCTTAACCTTAAAGGCCGGCAACGCACCTGTAACGCCCCTGGGTCTGCAGGTGCCTATGGGCGACGGTAATCACTTACCATCAGGTGATCCGTCTGCTCGTTTGCCTCCAGTCACATAAAAAAAATAGTTAAAGTAATATTAGATGTGTAAAGTTAAACAAACCCACAAAATACAATACAATGAAATAGCATTGAAATGTTTTATGCACATTTAACTGTTTTTAATAATACTTTGATTTTGTTTAGTTTTAGGCTGAAAATGTTTGTGATAATTAATAATAATGCCAGTTATATTTATGTCGTAATTCCGACAGAAAGGAATAGAAAATAGTTTTTAATAAATTTCATTCGTAGACAAACTACACAAAATTAAAGGGCTTGAACACAGAGCAAACACTTTAAAAAATGTAGAGTAGACAAAGCAATGCAAAAAGGTCCCCTAATACTACAGAGAAAGCGAGCGTTACCCAATGGACCATTCCATTCACTAAGACCTTATTCTAGAACAAAACAGGCTAGACTGTAAATTATATGCAACGTCCGTCATAGAGCTAATTTTCAGTCTTTTGTTTTCAATCCTCACGCTGCTGGCCAGACGAGTTAGGTTGGGAAAACCTGACCTATACTAGTTATACCAGGCCTGTTCATCTCCGCGAGTTTACCTCGAAAACAAAACACGCACGATGGCCCACCTACAGGATACTATTCGACAAGGCCTCACATTAAATTATTCTACAGGGTGACAGGAAAAGCGATACATTCCTTGATAGGGGTTAAAGTAGAGCTTATTTGCAGTCATTTAAGTCATATGACACCATGTCCGAAACTTGTTCATTTCCAAGTTATTCAAGATTTAAGTATTTTTTAAAAAATCGCCAGTTTTTATGTTAAAATGTACCCTTGTAATGAAGAATACGGAATAATGTTAACTTTTTTGTTGTATTCGTATAGCTAAATAATAAGATTGATATTTTAAATTAAAATTTGCAAGAAAGAATCGTCATTACTCAAGTAAAAGCTAAAAAACCATGTATCGTTTTGCAAAAAAAATATGTTTTAGGTAATTAAACGAAAAATTTCCAAGAAAAAATGTATGGAATGTTGTGTACAAATTACAGAATTTAGTTCCTTGATTCATTAGCTATTCAAAAAGGTACAGGTGTTTAACAAACACTATATAATTATTTTTTTATTTAAATTTAAACGTCTAGTAAGATACTTTCATAAAAAAAAAAGTCACACTAACAACTTTTCTTGGGTATCAATAAATTAAAAACTTAGTATTTTAACAATAATTGTATCACCTAATTTTATCTAGGTACATTATTTTAAGTCCTGCTCAAACTGTGAGCCCCATCTTCTAATACAAGCTCGTAGTCTGTTTCTCACTTCTGTTTTTGTGACTCTTGTTGTCAAACTTTGCTGAATATCTTGAGCTGCTCTCTGAATGCCCTGTATACTATACCTACTACGTAACTTTTAAAGACTATAAGTAAACCCTTGAAAAAGAGGCTGACAAGCTAAGTTTCTTCTCATCACTGGCCCATTTATTATCCTGAAACAGTGGTAGGGTTAATACTGGGACGTGTAAAAGTGCTTTTTAAATAAATCTGAAGAGTTTGTTTACTTGAACGCGCTAATCTTAGAAATATATTCTTATCTTAGAAATAGGAATATGGATATCCCATTTATCACGGAAGGTTTTGCGCTGTTAACATCACCCTGTATAGACAGATTGTTTATTTGCTTGTATACCAATTGCTCATGTTAAAAAAATATAAATATTGATCGTGAATCTCATTTTACTGAGTCAATGAGGATCAGTACTGTTGTAGAAAATTCAATAAAACTAGTATCTACGTTAATCTTTAAGACATAAGAAAGATATATCTTTTTGAATTATCCAAATCGGACCATTACTTACGAAGATATTAAGTAATAAACATAGGCCGTTTTTGCCGCTAAAAGTCAACGTACGCAGGGCCGCGTGACTTCACTATATCCGAATCGAGCGCAGCCGGCGTACTATTGGGATGGAAAATATTTTTTTCCAGCTAAACTATCAGTTTTAGAAAAAAACTTTTAATAACATTTATTCATCATAATAAAGTAACCTATCGACCAGTAATTTTTAAAAATAAAAATTGTGAAAAATAGGTATCGCTATGTCCAAAAACCACATTTTCATAGGATTCGATGCAATGAGGAGACGCGGTTGGGGTGACTGTAACTTAATGATTGTTTGTATTGAACATAATAATACCCAGTTTCTGGCCTGGGGGGGAGGGGCAAGCCTTACCCAGCTTCTGGCCTTGGTGGGGGGGGAGAGGCAAATCATACCCAGTATCTGGCCTGGGGGGAGGGGAGTCATACCCAGCCTCTGGCTGAGGGGGAGTCATACCTAGCTTATGCCACAGAATAAGTAATAGTACAGGTACAGAAGTATTACTCCGCAAGACGATTTAAATAAATGCGAATCTTGCTAAAACGCGATACAGTGGAATTCAGCTCGCACAGCACTACGTACCTACAATTTTATTCACCTACAAGTTTTGTCTCTTTCTATCGCGTGCCTCTGAACTCTTCTTACGCTGTTAGGGTTGCTGTCTAGTGAAAAAATAATTAATCTACTTATTTGTAATGAGGTACGTATGTAGGTAAGTATGCATTCATTATGGAAAACCACAAGTCATAACCAGTTTCTATGGGCTGGGGGGAGGGGCTAGCCTTACCCAGCTTCTGGCCTTGGGGGAGGGGGTCAAGTCATAACCAGTTTCTATGGGCTGGGGGGAGGGGCTAGCCTTACCCAGCTTCTAGGCTAAGATTAAATAGATTTCCAGGAGGGAGCAGCTGTCCTTTCCTGCAGCAGCTGGCCCGCCCATGGGAACGGCGAATAGATAGGTAGGTACGTAGGTTTAACTCAGAAAAACTAAATAACAGGTAGGTATTGCGTGTACATCGAAATGATCTTCATAGCAATGTCTTGTAGCCTAGGCAGAGTGTATATGCCTCAGCTAAACCTTATTGTTAGAAGTAAATAAATTAATACTTATACATTTTTATATTTTACTTGGAAGAAGATATGACTCTAACAATACTTATGAACACTTTATTTGAATAAATCGCCAAATATACCACCGTGGAGACCCCGATCGCGTCTCCGCGTTCCATTGAATCGTATGAGCGTATGGATTTTTTGCGATATTTTTCACAATTTCTAATTAAAAAAATTACCTATCGATAGGTTACTTTATTCTGATGAATAAATGTCATTACAAGTTTTTCTCTAAAACTGATAGTTTGGCTAGAAAAAAATATTTTCTATCCACGCAGTACGCCGGCAGCGTTCGGATCGGATATAGTGACGTCATCGTCCCCGCGCCGGGCGGTCAGTGAACTTTTTTAGTAATTTGGCCATAACTTCGTCAATTTTTGTCGTAGAACAAAAATTTTTGGACTGTGTATTAAGGATTTCTTAGCCCTATAAATCTGCATTCACAGCTAAAAATCGAAATGATCCTCATTACCCGACCACTAAAAAAATATTTATAAACGCTATTTTTAAGCTAGTATGATCGCTCATTAAAATTAATGAGTTGTGTTATGTATTTAATTAAACACATACAGTATTAATAACTTTGGTATATGTACTGGATGCATGTTTAACATCTATTTTTGTTATTTTTACATCATCCTGCACGGAAAGCAATACCACCTGCCTGATGGACGGACTACCTGTTAAGACATGATATTGATGGTATTTGATAAACCTTCTGAGGTATGAATTCCCTTTTTACCCGACTGCCCCAGGACAGACTTAAGATAGTTTTTTTTATCCCGGTTTTTGAAACAGGGACGCGCGCGGTATAGTTTTTCTGTGACAGACAAAATTCCACGCGGGCGAAGCCGCGGGCGGAAAGCTAGTGTTCATATAAAACGTCAGAACATTGTTAAAACATGTCTATTACCTAATGTAAAATATCCGCAATTGTGTCCTTTTCTTCAAACTCCGCGATGTTACGTTACAATAATTTTATTTTCTAGAGAACTGGTGCAAGATAGTTGGTAGTTTATATTATAACTTGCGGTGAAGATACACATCACGGATGTTCTAATGACGGCATCCAGTGCGTGACTGTATAAGATAGATATCACATCTGTGTGATAGAAACTTGTAATTACTACAGTAATACAGGCGAGGTTTGAAATAGTCAATATAAATTGCACGGATGTCATACAAATCTGCATTATTTCATCAACATAATAATATTTATTTAAATTATTGATAGCTGTGCCTACGCGTGAAAATATTTTGAATAATCTCGTTGATGCTGCTCTTTACTGCTCCGCCCCTATTGGCTGTAAGGTGATGCCTTCCTCGATAAATGGGCTATCTAACAAAAAAATTATTTTTTAACGGACCAGTAGTTCAAGCAAACAACAAGTAGTACTGTAGTGCACCCCACTCGGCATGGGGCACACTGAAAACCAGCGTGTCGTGGCCTTCCTCACGGCATATCCTGATGGGGGTCCCGTTGCGATGGGCATCGCTGTTGCGACAGGATGGCACTGCTCAGTTCACTTTTTATTTCTTTGTAATATTTACATATTATGTGCTATTTCTGTCTTTTTTTTCGTTTAACTTTCTTTGTCCTTAACTAAGTAATGTTCATCGTAATAAATGTTTGTTTCTTTCTTTCTGTACTAGTCTGAATAAATGAATAATTTATTTGGACTCTGAATAATTTCCTTTATTCAGAGTACTAACTATCTATTATTATGGAACGTTGACGCCGTTGTTTGTAACACATAATTCTAAATTAAATTCATATTTATACAGCACAGTTATAATTTAATTAGATTACTATTCAACAATGCAATGATACAGTAACCCCAGAGGATAACTCCCAAATGATTAGCACTTTCGTTTTCAACGTAACGGAGTATTTCCCGTTGTTATGTGCCAATGAATGTTATGTAAACTTGCTTTTACCTGTGACTTTGATTGTGAAGATTTCAGAGTCCAAAAAGTCTACATATTTTGAAAGCCTACTACTTCATCATCATCACCTGGGCCATGGATGCTCTCCATGATAAAATCTTATCGAAATTTGTATACTACGACAAACGTATGAGCTTATCGTGCAACATCGATTTAAACTTTTATCGTGGCGCAGCCAGTAGGTCATTTACGCCGACGCACAGGGTGACATACGAACCAATCACAGAGCTCTATTTAACGCTGTGCGTTCGATTTGCTGCTGTACTTAAGTAAGCATCGTTTGTGAATACGGGTGTTAGGGCTATATTTCACCGGGACACCCGCCGACAGTCGCCAGCTACCAACAAAATGTATACAGCTCTATAGAGAGTTACTCACCTGGTGTCCGTTTGGTTGCGCAAAGCTGCATACATTTTGTTGGTAGCCGGCGACTGGTTGCGCCGCCATGGTGTCCCGGTGAAATATAGCCCTTAGTCTCCACTGCAGGAGTACGACCCTCCAATTTACCAGAGGCAAATGGAGGATTTTGCCTATACTCCTCATGTGCTGGCCAGCTGGGTTGGGGAGGCCTGATGTTCGCATATAATTTGTCCCTTAGTCGCCTCTTATCAGATCCATGGGAGGAGTAGGGATTAGGGTGTCCCGTCGTTGTATGGGAAAAATTTTTTTTTGAGCTACGGTTACGCAAGAGGTGTCAAAAGTTGCGTTTTGACATACAGATTTCGATTAGCATTAAATTTAATTAGATATCTGTCATCTTGAGGCCTCTACCTGTCCTTGAAAATTTTCAAAATTGCTATTTTAGGGGTTCCTAACATGAACTATAAATAATACAAAAATAGCGTTTTTATGTAATTTGAGGGTACACAATGAGTCACGGCAAGGTTTAAAATAGTATAAAAACCAATAAATCCATAAATACTTTCAAAACAGAATTGGCTTTTTGACCAGAATTAGGCATTTACGCGCGCGATTTTAATGTATTCCTAATTAATCCATGGGTCATCCAAGATATCGATTTAATTTGAGGATACTCAATTCCCTTCTCACAGCAGGTTAATAATTTTACTACGCTATTATAAAACAATGACTGGCATCTCTAAGTGGAAGCTAACAAATATGGCAGTCAATTTTAGAAAATCAACCATAAGTTGAAAACCATTTGTCCGATTTCATTAATTTTTTATTTAAATCAAATCTCTACGTATGCGCTTGATATTTTGTAGTATAAATTGTATCGATAAAATCAACCTATAGTTAATAATTAAAGGAAAATTGATTTTTTTTACATTGTTGTGATACTACTTTTTAAATCATTTTTTTACAAAATGTCTTATACTCTACTAAAAGTTTTACACGAGCCAAAGAAGTGTATTAAATTGTCTTTAATTTGATATATAACATGTATCTAAGTTACTTAAGTTTTAACTAAAAACTGTTAATATTCTGTTTAACAGTTTATTGAGTTATAAGAAAAAAGTCATAAATGGTCGATAATTAAAATACTTTCTTTAATTTTTCATCTCAATGTGTTTGAAATCTTTAAGTGGGCAATAGCTATACGGTTTACCCTACCTAATTATAAAAAAAACATTTACATGAAAGAAGTAGGTATTTCACGCAATATCTTACACAATAACCAAAAATGCAGCTGCGACACAAATTATTCAAAATCAATAACCCGAATAAGATAGTGTAACAGCCTTCTAGGCCACTCTCTTCGTTCTCATAGCTTTGTTTATGGTAGGGTAACTCTTATTCCGATGCTTCGAGGATATTCTTGAAACGGGAAATCCCTGTCATTCCTAATCCCAATACTACAACTTCATATTTTGCCAGGATTAAAATTTTGCCGCCCATGAAACCCAACCAGTGAAGTTTGAGTTGTCCCGAGGGATAGCTGAGGCAAAAATATACAGTAGTTGCATTGGTGGGAAAGTGAGGTAGGATTGGTCCCAATTCTTGGCAACGAAATAAATCAAAAGAATTTGGGAGTTCTAACTTCACTCTACTCTTTCCTGAAAATGTTCCAAGATCCAAACCTTGTGAGTTTGGTATTAAATGTGGTCAATATTACAATCCTATATTAAAAATTGTCCACAAATGGCACCTACACATTTTGTCCCGTTCAATCTACCCCGCATGGTTGCACTAGCGTCGATCACAGTTGCGCAGTCGCCTGTTGACATAACACCGACGTGTCAGACTCTGTACCACTTGTGCACACATTTCGACACTTAGGAAACGGTCTGGATTGGAGGAAGGTGACTAATTTGGAGAAATAACTTATTTACAAGTCACACACTTGTGTGCTACACAGTCTTGCATTAATATTCGGTAAACCAGCCAAAAACCTAACCGAAAGGAAAAAAAACAATTGACAGTCGAATTGAGAACTTAAGTTCTTGAAAAACGGGACTATTCCCACCTCTCGTTCCCACCGCTGCAACTCCTGTGTAGCCAGGATCTACAGCTTGACCGCCAAGCAAAACCCAACCAATGAAGGTCAAATTTGTCCCGGGGGAGAGTTAAACTGTCATTGGACCCACAACGAAATTAATCAGAAGAACATAGGAGGAGTTCGAAGTTTAGGTTCGACTTCCCTCCCTTGCAAAGCGGATGACAGGTGACAAACAAAGGTTTAGAAACTGTCATTGGACCTGCAAGTTCTTGCCAGAAAACCGTGTTAGCTTTCAACTGACTTTTTTGCTTTTGGTTGCTGTAAAAACAATAAATAGTTTAGTTCGCGAAGTAATAATGTTGCCATGGTGCCCAAGTCTATGTAGAATCGCGTAATTAGAACTCATAAAAAGTATGTCAGTTGACTAGTAAACTACCCCATTTAGCCTAGGAGCAGACCACCGACTTTTAGTTGACCTATAGTTGGGCCCGATTCTGATTTGTATGAAGAATCGGCCGATAGCAATTACTTTCATACATCTCCATACTGATTAACAGCCCAACCAACGGCCAACGAAAAGTTGGTGGTCTGCGTCTAGTCTTATATGTAGAGTCGACAGCACTCAGAGTGTCTATTTTGATTGCAAAATAGCCGCTATTAGAGCTGGATAAGGTGCCCCTGGTTAAACTCGATGTGCTATCGTTACTACATCACGATACCGTCACGTAGCACCATAGAAACCCCGGGAAAAGCTAATCTATAAGCTTTTATTGCATCCCACACAATTTACAGAGATTTAATAGTTCCAAATTATACTTATAAGGTATTACAAAGTTTCTGCATTCATTGGCAGACCCGTGGGTAGGGTTGCCAGGAGTGCAGCTTTAGACGGACATGTTTGGCTTTTTACGGACTTGTCCGGCCAAATATTCCCTTGTCCGGCCTGTCCGGCTTTTGTTAGGCTTTTTATGTTGCTGCCGTGCCAGTTGAAAAAGCCACAGAATATTATCGAGCACACGTGCGCGTATTAGAATGTTGGACTACTGATTTAAAGATGATAGTGCTCACTCACGAGCTATGATACTAATTATTATTGAACCCCCAAGTGACATAGCATGTTAAGATATTGATGACAGACAGTGACCGAGTTTGTTGCGGTGCTTCTTTTCAGCACTTGCCAAATGTTGGTACCTATCGAAGCGCTATCTAGTAGGGTAAAAAGATTATGAGACATGTAGAGGCTCCTTAAGAGCAATATATTTGACGATTTGTAAGTACAATTTAAATAGGCTACACAAATTAAGAAATGTTGACTTTGACTTTATCAAAAAAGTTATGTCCGGCTTCAGGACAAAATGTCCGACCAAATTAAGCACCGCGTCCGGCGTTTGTGTTTGGACCTGGCAACCCTACCGCAGGGCGTAGTCCAGCCTTTCACTGATCGAGCGATAAGTATAGTTAATAATACAACTATAGTGACCAGCGACTAGAGATGTGCCGCTGAGAAAGTTCTCGTTCCCGGCAATATTCCCAGTGAGAATATTCTCGAGAACCGAGAACGCTCCCGGGAATATTCTCAGTGTTCTCGACAGAATACATTTAGTTTTAATTTAAATTTTGTTGTTTAAATGTGATATTATTTGTAATGTTTCGATGTTTTATTAACTGGGCGTTAAGACTAGTCGTTATAAACAAGGCATAAAACGTGTGAGTGAGATATTGCAGTCTTGCTTACTCTTTTCGTGTCGAACGCGTGCCGCGGCTTTAGGAATCGGCTACGGTATTTGAACATCAGTGTGCCTCTGAGTTTTAAGGCCCTTGCCACCCTGGCGGATTGCAAGCGGATTCAAAGTGGATTTAAAGCGGAGTGGCGATGCGACGGAGAAGCCGCGTGAAAATATCGTAAAGCTTCCCAAAGGCTGCCCAGCCGAGCTGGATTCGATGATTGACCTTTTTTTCGAAGTTGGACCTACCTAACTGGACTGTTTGTCCCAGGTATACATTATTGTCAACAACCTCGAGTGTAGTGTAGTAGAGTCTCCAACTTTTAGAGGAGTGGGTGCAACACGGTCTTTAGACATGATTTTTAAATCTTGTCCATGTTCATTTGATGACCATGACCCACTTGTTGAGAGACTCTATTGAGACCATAGAGCATTGTGCCTAGATCTTCCACGATCTCAGCCATGACTACGATATCGTCTGCTGTCTGGGTTATGTACTCGCCGTTGATATGTATGCTGAATCCGCTCCAGCCCAGAAGCTTGAAAACATCGTCCAGGGCGATGGTGATGACGTCTCCCTGTCTCACTCCTCTCTGGAACTGGATAGGTTTCGGGTCCTGATCTTAAAACGGACTATCACTGTGGCGTGTTTGTACAAGCCTTTCAACACTTTAATGTATCAGTAGTCAATTTGGCACAGTCGAAGAGACTGAAGCACTGCCCATGTCTCAATCGAATCGAAGGCTTTCTCATAGTTCACAAACGCAAAGTGGCTGATTATACTCCTTGATCTTCCGTATAATCTGCAGTAGCGTATTTATTATGGTATGTGGTACTAAAGCCTTTTCGAAAACCGGCTTGTTCGGGGGGCTGAAAGTAGTCGAGCTTGCTAGCGTGACAATTCGTAATGACTATCGAAAACAACTTGTAGACATGGCTCAGAAGCGAAATGGGTCTATAATTCTTCAACAAGGTTTAGGGCCTTTAGTACCGGCGTTCCGCCTGCTTTCAGAAGCTCAAACGTGATTACGGTGCCTTGTTTTTCAGCTGTTTGAGAACCATTCTAATCTCGTACAGACTGTACTGTGTACGGGATATATTCGTTAAGTGTCGGATCAATCTAGCTAGCACGTATTTTCTATAAAAATGTGTCAAATGATCCGTCAGACAGGCTATCCACAACTTATCCAGAAGTGGTGAAACAGGCCCTTACTACGATTGTGAAATATGCCCTTAATGTCAAATAAGAATAGTTTAAAAAACTAAAAACACGCTTTTAATTACTAACAACACTAAAAAGTCAAAAATCATCAGGACCTTGGACATTATCTAGCATTAAAGTGCTCGAAAAGACAAATCCAACGAAACCAAACTCGACGACTCGTTTCTTTTAGGAGTTCCTATGGCTACCTCCTGACTCCATCATTAGGACTTAAAGATTATATTGTGATTATGTTGTGCCTTATTTTTATTTCGAAAAGACATCCAATGAAACCAAACTCGATGTGATTCTGCCGTTTCGTTTAGGACTTCTTTTGGCCACCTTCCAGTCCCATCAGACCAGCTGGTACCACAATATTGTATTGTCATTTCTTCTCTACATATAATTGCCAAGTTTCATGATGATACAAGACTTAGAAGTGCGTGTAATTCAGATTCTAAGATTCCATTACATAGTTAGTTACATACACGACGACGTCGACGACGTAATAAGAGCGTGTTAAAAACTAAAAAATTGACAGTTACATTATTTAATTACGTGTAAAAAGAAATTTCTGTCATCTTACATATCATTAAAACGACATTTCACGACGAAAAAAATAAAATATAATAAAGTTGCAGTTGCCAAGAATATTGCCGAGAAAGTTCCCGAGAATATTCTCGGGAACACTGAGAATATAGCCTTTCACTGCAAATAGAGTGTATTGTTTAATATACACTTATCTGTTGACTTAATTTAATACTATTTTACTTAAGAAAGTTTGTTTATTTCCATTTTATAAACATGATTCTCAACCTTTCTCACTTAGGAGAACGCTCCCGGGAACGCTCCCGAGAATATTCTCAGCTGAGAGAGCGTTCTCGGGAACGGCACATCAATACCAGCGACACTCGAACAGCAAGCTTGTTTTATAATATTTGCGATATAGTTTTGTTTGGAAATAGTACACTCAACATCAAATAAACCGCACCTTCCGCGACGCGAACTTTAAAGATTTTCTTCTGACACAATCATGGTACCCCAACAATATTGGTGTTTTTTGAAAGCCCAATAAATATCCTTTAAGAAAAATACATTTTATTTGTAAATAAATGATTAACATATACCATAAATGTGACTTGAAAATAGACCTCACTTTGGGCTCACCTCTGGGATCAATTAGACCAATTTTTATGGTTATAAAACCAAATAAAGATCTCACGTATCCTCTTTAACAGATGGATAGCGATTAATCCCAACTTAACAGTTTTATAGTCATAAAAAATGGCTATAGCGTAACTACCTATTTTTTGAAGAAGTGACTCTGGATCCTTGTAAACACACATTTTTGGGGTAAACACCTTTCTTTTAATGAAATGAAGTTTAGAACTAGGCTTTCAAATGGTACCAACGTTGTTGGGAAGTGGGGATGCATACGTTTGATAAGTGCTTGTCGCGGGAGGTGCGATTTATTTGATGCCGAGTGTAGATTCAAGACGCAAAAGAGGTTACAAATATGTAATTAAACACAAGACAAGTAAATTAACTAAAAAGTTGCATTCTACAAATACTCGACACACATTTTCTTTCAGGTTAGATGAGAATTTGTAGTCATTTTATATTTTAAACTTATATGTTTTTTTTGTACCTGGTAAGTCTTACATGTGTCCAATTCTTCCTTAATTTCATCACGAGTATATCGATCTATGCAGGCCGCTACGAACCGGGCGATGTGGAAAACTGGCTGAAATGATGATGATGATGATGATATTTTATTATGATGATATTTTATTAATCTTAGTTATTTTTTAAATCAACAAATTCAAATGTCTATTGCGACCTCATATCATAGAAGGTCCCTGTCTATGATCTGAGATTGCGACCAAAATACATCATTTTGAAATCTCATCATTTCAGCCACCGGATGTCCACTGCTGAACACAGACCTCCCCCAATGATTTTCAGATCGGCCGGTTGGCAGCGGCCTGCACCAGCGCCTTCCTGCAACCTTTTTGTCATCTGTCCACCTTGTCCTTTAATCTAACTCAGTTCTTCTTTTGTTTCAGACTGAAATATGTGGCGTGTGCTGCTTATAACGACTCTGCTCGCGACTGTACGATGCAAACAGTTACCACAGAGCAAA
This sequence comes from Ostrinia furnacalis, assembly GCF_004193835.3. Classification (NCBI taxonomy): domain Eukaryota; kingdom Metazoa; phylum Arthropoda; class Insecta; order Lepidoptera; family Crambidae; genus Ostrinia; species Ostrinia furnacalis. The sequence goes on from NW_021136480.1 coordinate 157,816, forward strand.
GGTAACTACTAAAACTTTCATCATCATCTTAATCTAGCCAGTCCAGGGTCAGAGGGCCACATTTCAGGTCACATTTGTGATTAGTACCATATTCTGTCATCTTGTAATGGTATCCTAACATCCTTGGGGGCACCCGACCATTTATTTATTTATTTTTATTTAAAACTTTAATGCCAAAATTAAGTACATAAGGCGAGCTTAATGCACTACAGCATTCTCGACCAGTTTACCTTTGGGTTGTGCAAAAATGTTTGTTTGGTGGTACTTCCAGTGATGGGGGGCTGTGCCACCCTGGCCCCCTGCTATATACGTGATTTTATTTAAGATGATAGTTAATAGTAGGTAACTCATGAGCTATGATACTAATCGCACCAAGTGAGAGGGCATATCAGGAGTCGGCCCCCCCTTGAAAAAGAACCCTAGACACGCCAATGAGTATGTCTAGTGACCTATAACTCTGCTTTGTATCTCAACTAATTGCTCTTGAGTGCGGCTTTGTCTTCTATTTTAATTTGATTGCTCAAATTAACATACTTCCTTAATTAGTCTTCAACATAAACTACGAGATTTTTATCTTTAACGATGATCTTCATTCAACAAAGACACCAACAAAAAGATCCTGCAAGTCAACACAGAGCAAAAAAACTCAAAACAAAAACTTAGTTTTTAAAAAAAGAGCCAACTGAATATTCGCCAAGTCATACAAAAGTCATGCGGACCGGTCCGGTAAAAGGAACATGTTCAATGTCCAGTAATTTGTGCCACAGCCCGCGATGATCAGCCAGGACACGTCGTATCCTTTTTATTTCAAAGAAAGAGTGAAAATAATTTGTTTTTTGCTCAGGCCATCATTTTAATACATCTCTAACTACCTTTATCGATATGAGAATGCTCACCTTTTTGTAAGTCACGGGACTTCCTTGCTATGTAGTCAGGATCTGCAGCTTGACCGCAAATAAAAACCCAACCTTTAAGTCACTTTTAAATTAAAGATGTAACGGCTAAAAAAAACAGTGAAGGTCAACTTTGTCCCGGAAGAAAGTTAATCTGTCATTAGGCCCGCAACGAAATTAATCAGAAGAACATAGGAGTTCGAAATTATAAGGTTCGACTTCCCTCCTGTGCAAAGCGGATGACAGGTTACAAACAAAGGTTTATGTACATAAATAACCTGTATGAAAAGACCGTGGTAACCGTGGCCTACATGAGTAGGTAAATAAATCATGTGGTTTTCATTCTATTGATCGATCTTAAATATAATTATGGGATAGGACAGGAACTAATTTTTGGACACACAAAAAACTAAGGACTATTCTCGTTGTTTGTTTCGACTGTTCTATTTAAGCTGTGGTTTACTAAACTCACATAAAGCCTTGTAAATATTTTATGTGTATCGCCAGTGGTCGCCACTGAAAAAGAGGGAAAATAAACTTTCGGCAGTAGTAATAAAAGCTACTTTCGCGCAGCTTCTAAAGAAAGGACTCGAAAACCTGGGGACAGGGTGTTTTGAAATCAAGGCTTGAGTAACTTTTGTGTTACAATTTGGAAGTCTTTTGAAAATACTTTTGAAGCAAGAAACAAACGTAGTAGTGTAAGACCTAGCTTTATGGAACGTATGAAAATATAAATAACAGGAAAATCTAGGCTTTTGAAACACAAATTACAAATAATAAATCAGTCATTGATCAAGATCAAGAGGCATTTTACGTGGTTTTAGTGCCTACCTATGCTCACTTTTCAAAATAGAACTTTTAAAAGCTGCTAAGTTACAATTGTGAGAGCTTTCTACTGGTTGCGATCTTCAAGGCTATATTGCACATCTTTACTGTGAGAACTGTTCGAAATACAATCAATTTAAATCTGTTGTAATAATAGGAAGAATGAAGAAATACTTATTTAACAATATTTGCATCTACATGACTAGTCGTGTTCGGCAATTGTTTCTTTTTTCTCAGCAATATCTTAAAAGTAACACTTCAAGGTGTTAATAGAACTTCCGTAAAATCAATCAATACTGATGTTAAACAAAAGTTATAAGCTTGTAACGTTTTCGTGACTTTGATTTGACTTTAACGAAGAAAATTACTAAAAGTAACTTAAAAAAACTTATCAACCGAATTGAGAACCTACTCCTTTTGTTGAAGTCGGTTAAAAAGAGGATGAAAGTTGATAAATTGCTAATAAGGTGTTAGGAGTGAATGAAAATTCTTTATGTGGGAAATTTTTAAAATTTCTCAACATTATTTTGTATTTCCCGTATTTACGTAATATTAGGCACTTAATGTCGATTTTTGAAAGATTTTAGCTAGTGTCCCTAGTATTTTTTAAGTATATTTTTGGTATCTTGTTAATCTTACGGGGCTTTATTACAAAAAGACACACATTGAACTTTTGGTTTAAAATTACATTTCCATACTAAATGACAATTTAAACAAGTATTCAACAGGCGTTTAACTTTTTGTAACAAGCCTCACGAAGTTTAAAAGACGCACCAGTCCCTTAGCCTAGCAAGGATGCGCGCACGCAGGGCGATGACCTCGCCGCGGTCACCAAATGACTTAATAGTTGATTTCTATATAAGTACACATAATTTGACTTCGGGACGGGTTTGGTTTTAAAATTTTGAGAGGTAGGTAGGTACTTTTATGTAGAAGTTACTGTTATGTGCGAAGTATGTTTGGTTGGATATTTGAAAATGTTTAGGGAAAAAAGACAGGTAAAAATTAAGTCAAGTTTTATGTAAAAATTTTGATTGTTAGGTTCTTAACGTTTATGAACTGAAAGCTTTTATTCAGAGTTGATGTTCTTATAACTACGTAGATTTTTTTCAAGACTACCTATCAAGAAAACTTTAGCTCCTGTAAGATTATGTTGCCCTGGTACTTTTAGGGCGAAATTTTTTATTTGATAACGTCCTGTGTGCTTACCATGAGAAGTTTTACCGAGTTTTAAATCTATGAAGTTTTTGGTTCTTGAAATTAGGCGCTAGGGGCGCTGTACAATTTATCATTTAACTTTTTGCGCAGTCGCTAGCGAACACACCTAACGAAAACTCATGGTAAACAAGCACACTGCTATCTAACAAATAATTATTTATTTAGCACTAGCTTTCCGCCCGCGGCTTCGCCCGCGTGGAATATCGTTTGTTAAATTTTCCTGAATTTTCTTTGCTATAAACCTCACGGAGCCCGAGACCTTTCCAACGAATGCAAAACCGTGGAAATCGGTTCGTACGTTCTGGAGTTATATCGTCAGGGAGGAAAACCCGACTTATTTTTATATAGTAGATTAGCAGCCAGCACTAGGCTATTGTGTTGTGAGTGCTGTTCGTGCAGGTGCTATTCGGGCGGGTACTTTAAGTGGACTACCTCTTTATTAAATAAAAAATACCCTTATGTCCATAGAGCTACAAGGTTCGAAACTATATTGATGACAAGGATGCGTGGTCAGTTCAGTCTGCACATATTTGATGTACTTGAATTTGGTTATTCTTGCCGCTAGATAATTACTAGCAACTAGTGGTGACTGAGTTTGTTCCGGCGTTTCTTCTCAGCACTTGCCATATAATATGTTTGTCTCGAAGCGCTGGTAGGGCCCAAAAGATAAGGAGACATGTAAAGTGCCCAATTAATAAGGGATACCTTTTTTTTATTTACTATATTTTGACGTTCATAAGTGCCACTTTTGATCTAAATTGAACAAAATATTTTTGATTTGATTTAAATTATTCTTCTTTTATCTTCTAGAACTACAGACCACCACAGAAGTGACCACCGAAGACGACGCGACGTCATGGCCCGCGCAAGCGCCGATCGACGACTTCACAGTCGCGTGCGAGAGGGACAGCATGCACATCACCGTCTCGCTCGCACATGTGGACCGCAAGTTTGATGAAAACAAGTGAGTTCTTTTTGTTTTGCAGAAAAATATAGTTACTCTAACTTTGACTTCTTCTAAAGTTGAGTTAAACTAAACTTAGTTAAAGAACTTATAAAGGTAATGGTAAACCTACAAAGGCCCAATTCGACCCAAAGTTTTATCCGAGAATAACTCCTGGTATAACTGGCATATTGACAGTTTCACAGTATGGGATAATATGTATGTCAAAACTGACAATTTATTCTGAGATTAATATTTACTCTTGTTTGGTCGAATCCACCCTAAGTTAGATACCAAAAGTCAACTATACAGTGTGCGTCTTGTTAAAGCGCACATTTGAAAATAGGTGAAGTGAAACACCTATTTTTATATGTACACTTTATCAAGACTCACACTGTAGTTTCGAAAAACTTGAAATAAGTTAAATTAAGCTTTGTGGGGAAATCTTATCATTTACCAAGTTAGGGATAAAAAAATTTTTGTTTTTAAGCATTACCTACGAAAGAATAAGCAACTCCAGGGTATCTTATATGTATTGATGCTAAGTTAAAAGACCCTTCTTCTTCTTTTCGTGTCGACAACAAACCTACACAGTGTCAGCCCAAAACTACTACTACCCAAAAGACCCTACAGTGGAAACATGGATAGGCCCTATTTATTTGCCTTGATAGCTTATTAAACTATAGGTGTACCGCTTAACTCAGAGCCTGAGGTATGGAAGTGACACTCGGGTGACATTGTTTATTATGACGTGACAGAGCATACAAATCTGAAAGAAAGAACTCGCTAACGTTGGACGTCTCAAAAACACCCTCCCGTGCCGCTTCCATACCTCAGGCACCCTCACTTCTATATTTCTATCTACTCTAATATTAGAAACTAGCGGCCGCCCGCGACTTCGTACGCGTGGATCCCGTTTTACCCCCTTCATCTATCTTACGCGGTTTAGATTTTTTCACACAAAAGTTTTTTACCACTAACTCCCGTTTCCGTGGGAATTGTGCAATATCCTGTTGTAACTAAGCTTTAAGTATACTAAGGTACCTGCATGCCAAATTTCAAGCGTCTAACTTAAGCGGTTTAGATGTTTCATACAAAAGGATTTTCCCGCTAATTCCCGTTCCCGTGGGAATTCCTAAGTATACTATAACCTGCGCAGGAGTATAAAGAATAATTGTACCAAGTTTCGTTAAAATCTGTAGAGTAGTTTTTGTTTCTATAAGGAATATACAGACAGACAGACAAAAATTTTACTGATTGCATTTTTGGCATCAATAACGATCACTAATCAATAATAATTACCCCCTGATAGTTATTTTAAAAATATATTTCATGTACAGAATTGACCTCTCTACAGATTTATTATAAGTATAGACAGATAATATGTGAAAGTAACTCTGTCTGTCTTGCTTTCACGCCTAAACCACTGAACCGATTTTGATGAAATTTGGCATAGAGATAAGTTTGAGTCCCGGGAAAGGACATAGGATAGTTTTAATCCCAGTTTTTGAAACAGGGACGCGCGCGATAAAGTTTTTCTGTGACAGGCAAAATTCCACGCGGGCGAAGCCGCGGGCAAAAGCTAGTATTAGTATATTTAAGGCTAGTCAAAAGCTATGTAGTTATATTTGAGACGTTTTGTTTAGGCTAATCTGTATAAGGAAGTGTCGGCCAGTTATAGAAAGGTGATCCCTTTCTAAATGACGGGGATTCATCTTACCTAACATTCGCAATTCCCTTCTCCTTTCATAATCGTCTCTATTTAATAGCAACAGCAATAACTTCAACATTAGACCAGTTTTAAGGTTCCGTAAGACGTTGGAAAGACGGAAGTTTAATTAAGTAGATGTTTGTCTGTTTGCCGCAGCTTTTCTAAAAGCTTAAGCTTAATTTCAGAGTTCATTTATGGTTTATGTTTCGTTAGCTTCATTTTAGACTTCTTATGGCTTATATGATTCGTTTATACTGTTCGTATATCTTCACTAAATTAAAAGACATTATTTATTATAGGTTTAACTATAATAAAGTAGAAAATTAAGTAACGTGCTTAGCTCGCATCAATAATAATAATTATTGAAGAGACTTTAAAAAGAGGCTATCCCTTCACTGTGCCAAAGCAGTAGCAAGGTTTGACATCTAAAATTTTTATAAAAGGCCTGTATGTATGCAAATAAAAAAATATGTTTAAAGCCGGGTCTCCAGCGGATGTTTTGCCCTAAATAATCAACAAAATCACGTCAACATTCAAAAATTTTTGTAGGTATTTTGTTGCGTACGCGCTGAAGACCCCTTTATACGACGAACAACTGTACCTCTAGCATGAACAACTTTCGTCTTCGAATCGTTTACGTATTCGACAAAATTCGATACTCAACCTTCGAATTAAACGATAACGTGTCAATTTTGATTCCCAAAATAAGTTTCGTGCAACCATTTCTCATACTAAGTTCACTTCACGACAAGTTCACAAGGGCGCTGTTGTAATTTTCGTACTAAATCTTTTGATGGAGATTCGATACGCAAACGATTCAATACTGAAGTGTTTGTAAAAAACATAGTTCTTTTTGGATTCATTCATTCATTAATTCTTCCACAGTGACCTTTTCGACACGTTCAACGGTATAGTCTACCCGGCCGGTCTGGGCAGCAACTCCTCCTGCCTCCGAGAGTACGAGCATGCGAGAGGGGAACTTAAGTACACTCTCCCTCTTATGGGGTGCAACACCATGGCCAAGGACAATGTAAGTACCTCTCATAAATTAAAAGTACCTATACTTAGTAATATTATCGTAGAGAGTGTATCAAACCGTTTTTAACACTTGAAAAACTCATTGCCTCAAGAGGGAATTGAACTCACGATCTTTCGCTTTCGAAGCTACTCTCTCTCTTATTTTTTTAGTTATTTTACACAAAAAAATCATGACACATGTAAAGGCTCCTTAAGTTAGTCGCAACACAAATAAAGAAATTGTTAATTTTGATTTGATTTTAAAGTACTTGTGCAGTATACCTGCACAACTTTTGTGGTTATAGCTATACATTATAAAATACTAGCTTTCCGCCCGCGGCTTCGCCCGCGTGGAATTTTGTCTGTCACAGAAAAACTTTATCGCGCGCGTCCCTGTTTCAAAAACCGGGATAAAAAATATCTATCCTATGTTCTTTCCCGGGACTCAAACTATCTCTATGCCAAATTTCATCAAAATCGGTTGCGAGGTTTAAGCGGGAAAGCGTAACAGACAGACAGACAGACAGACAGAGTTACTTTCGCATTTATAATATTAGTTGGGATTGCCCTAATACCATGCACGACCTACGAAGCGTAGTGTAGGCCACCCTACAACTAGGTGGAATGATGACTTAAGAAAGGTCGCTGGCAGAAGCTGTATGGGACAAGTCCAAGACAGACTAGGCTAAAACGTCGCACATTTGAGGAGACTATGCAGTTGACTTCTATAGGCTGATGATGATGATGACAGATCACACATCAAGCTTAATACCTATAGGCATCTTCTCAAGTTGCAGTAAGTGCTTTATCGCAACATAAATATCTGTCTGAAGTGTTGACTATAATAATACCAATCATAGAACTGGTTGACTTACCGATGACACGACAGATAATAGATTTTCCTTGTAATTAAGATATGTATCTATTTAAATATGTTTATCCGTTGCCTAGTCACCATACAACAAGATCTTAGGGCTAGGTCATTAGTATGATAATTGAAAATAAAATTATCTATGAAAGAAGTAATAGGACTTACCTTTATGGAGTTCTAAACTTGGCCATGTCACTGCTGTGCACCCATCAGCTGTCCATGCAGGCACGACCCGGCATTCCTAATGCTATTGTACTGTCGCTGCTTCACACCCACTAGTAAAGTTTGGCGGACACTGAACAACTATAATTTGATACCTAGTCCCTATCATCATCAGGTCACTTATGCCCGTTTTCACCATCAATCCCTAATTTTTAAGTGACCCCTATGGAAACAAAATTCCTGTTATATGTTACCATAGGGGGTCACTTAAAAATTAGGGATTGATGGTGAAAACGGGCATTAGTCTCCACTGCAGGAGCACGACGGCTGGCTGCACGACGGCTGGCTCCTGTCTAATGTAATTAGAGGCAAATGTGCCCTTCAAAGGGCCTATGTACTGAATAATTTATTTGAATTTGAATTTGAATATGAATGGAGGATTTAGACTACACTGCCCACGCTCTGGCCAGACGGGTTGGGGAGGTCCCTAGTCCATAAATAACTTACAAATACGAAAGTGTTAAAAAGAGCTCTGATTTAGCATAATAAAAATCACTCAAAGACTGCTCCGATCCGAGGCACGCAAAAGTGAATTTTACTTCCACTTTTGTGTTGTTATTATAATCAATCTTTTTTTTAAAAGAAAAGTTTTAAAAAAAGTAGTGAATAAGAATAGCGGCATTCTAATATTTTCATTTTAAACTAAAGAAAGGCACCAATATGGCCTTCACTAAAATTAAATAGGCTTGCTTTATTTCTTATTTCATCATCAGGTCATTTAGTCTCCACAGCACGAGGTAAATAGCAAATGGTGGATTTGGATTACACTCTCACGCTGGTCGGTGTATTGAGGAGGGGTATTCCCATCTTCCCTCAACAGGGTTCCCCTGAATGTTGAAAAATGGGAGTTTTTTTGTCATGATTCCCGATTGTAACTAAGTTTAATTGTTTAAATCTCAGCACCAGCCCATATGTTGTCCTGAAATGGTGGCAGGGCAATTGGGACGTGTATAAGAGCTCTGGAAAGGGCCTAAGTACTGAAAAAAATCTTTGACTTTGTGTTTGCCTCAGTGCACGCAGTGTGCGTCGTTCCTATGCACTGTCAGACTGACATTACGTAAGCGAATGCAACGAGGAAACACGTGATTCGAATCTACTATTGTGAGGTGCAGCGGACACTGGAAACTTGGCATGATAGAAACGTTGTTTTAATTAAATTGAATTACTAAGGCTAGTCAGAACTGCACTTAATAGTCTACTACACGAATCTATCTATCATCATTATCATTATCATCATCTCAGCCATAGTACGTTCACTGCTGAACATAGGCCTCCCCCAATGCTTTCCATGTTGTCCGGTTGGTTGACCGGTTGGTATCTATAAAAAGCGAAAGGTCACTGACTGACTGATTCACTCATTACGAAATCTCAAAAACTACAAGTGCCAGCAGTCTCAAATGTTCCTTTTAGAACGTAGGTACTCACTAAGACGGGATTTTGCAAAATTCAACACCTAAGGGAGTAAAACGGGATCCACGCGTACGAAATTCGCGCTAGAAACTCGCAGGTGAAGCCGTGGGCATTAACTGAAACTATTTTTATATTTATTTTCTTTTTATATTTTAGTTTAAAGTTAAATTTGCAAATATACATCTTGTTATTCTCTTCGTGCTAATAATCAGATGCATGATCAAGGGCAACAGCCACAACTCGTTTGGTTTCCTTGATGATGTCATTATTTATACATGCTAACATGACTAATGTATAATCACAGCATATTCACGTCCAGTGATGGACATTATAGATTTAGCTTTACATGATGTATGGAGACTCGCTACTGTTCGTTTTTCAAAAGTTTTGATAGATAGTACACTATCGTTATGTGCATGTACACAAGTAAAGTGAGCCTTCGTGAGTTGCAAGAACTATACTAGCTTTTGCCCGCGGTTTCGCCCGCCTGAATTGTAAATCAGCTATGAGAAACATTTCACACACAGTTTTTAGTAACTTAAATATTATAAAAACTTACCTTAACAAGACAAAACTTTTCAATATTGACTCAAAACAAACATTGAAGTACGTCCTAAATAAATAAAAAACAAAACAAGGACGTTTTTTACTCTCGTTTGTTTTATACAAAAGAAAAGGGATGTGAAAAAGTCACACGTAGATTTTTTGTATTTGTTGACTTTTTTACTTTTTTGACATACAAGTGTTTGCCCTGTCTTTCCTCCATTGTCAGGATGATATCGAGGTGACAAACTGTTTTGGAGGGAAATTATTGACGCATTTCTTTTTCGCTATAGGTGCAACCTTCTGTAATTTACCAGAGAATAATGGAGGGTTAGGCCTACACTCCCCACGCTGGCCAGACGGGTTGGGGAGGCTTGATGATCGCATATTTGTTCCTTAGTCGCCTCTTACAAGAATAGGAGTGGTTCTACCTACTCTGCTAGAACCACGTTTACGAACGAACCACTACATTTGAAAAAGTATTTTTGTGTTTGATAGCCCATCTATCGAGGAAGGCTTTATATAACAGCCCCTATAACCAATAGGGGCGGAGCAATAAAGAAAAATTGCAAAAACGGGAAATATTATTCAAACTATTTTCACGCGTTCGAAGTCGCGGGCACAGCTAGTTATAAAGTAGTATCAAAGTGAAATCTTCATTCCTAAACTAAATAGGTAGTTCTTTCGCAAGCCAACTCTATTTAATTTTGCACCTAACAGATCTTGTCGCCTAATAAAAATTGACATTTCAAATAAGGCTCCCAGACATTTATAAATAATGTTATGCAAAATAACATTTTGTTATTCATAAACACCTACGCAGGTTTTAGAGGTCTAAATTGATTTTATCATTAAGTAGTTCTACTTGTTATTACTTGTATGGGACAGCTGATTTATTATTATTTCGACCTTATCGAAGAAAACTTTCAGTAATTTATGTAAATAAAAAATGTATTTCATATTTTCACACTTGCATTTGAGGGCTAGTTCAGTGATTCGTCCCACAACACGTTCGTCCCACTGGGACGAAACACTGAATTCAAAAAAATATATATTTTTCGTTCTGGATTCGTCCCACTTAATTTATTCTTTAACATTAATGAGATTTAGTACCGTCAGAAAGTAAATTAAATAAAAGAAAACATGAATTTGTTAACAATATCTGTATTTAAAAGAAAATCAACACGTGAATATTTAAATTGAAATGTTTCTCAGGAAGTGAATTATTGTTAATTCTTATGAGAAATAAAGTTCTTAAACCGAATATACTTTAGATCAGCAAAAATTTTTAAAAAATATAATCTAAAATCATTGATAATACATAATTTGATTCAGTGATTCTTTAAGCTGGTGCTGTTAAGATTTTCTATGTTGATTTCCTTTTAAATACAGACATTGTTAACATTCATGTTTTCTTTTATTTCATTGACTTTCTGACGGTACTGAATCTCTTTATGAGAATAAATTAAATGGGACGAATCCAGAACGAAAAATATATATTTTTTTAATCAGTGTTTCGTCCCAGTGAGACGAACTTGTTGTGGGACGAATCACTGAACTAGCCCATTTGAGGATATAAAGTGTGAAAATTCAAGCTAAATTCTTTTGCAATTTTCTGTGCACCATCTACCATACAATGTAATGACGTAATCACAATATTTAATGGACTGAAACACTGACGTCACAACTTTTAATGCCGCTTTATATGTCACGACTTGACATGACTCAATCAAATCAATTGAATGTGCTCTTTAGGCACAAGTTTTTCAGAAAATCATACAAACTGGTGACAAATTACACAAAGGGTTTTTCTTATTTTTTCTACTTTATAATAGCACACAGGCCTTAGTATACGCGCCACCATAAGCTTTATCGTGAAATTTTATCAATTTTAGGCGATAAGCCTATATTTCGTTTGGGTTTGTCGTCGATAAGATTTTGTCACAGGGCGCATCCTAGCCAGACATTTATGTATGTAATTAAATACCTCTTAAAGCAAGTAATATACTGTAATAAGGGCATGCGCTCAATACTCCTGCCATATAAGGAGTGTTACGACATGCGCGCGCAAGGTGAATCGTGACGTCATGCGTAGGCGCAGTTTATCCGTTTTGTGAAGATGACACAATAATGCCATTGATTATAGTAATGTCTTGATCTAATATTGTCTTCAATTGATAATCTTTTTATATTCAATCACATACTTAATTATACCACATCTAGTCTTTTGTACTGTCTTGAAGAATTATTTAAAACTACGAGTAGCTATGCCCGCCACTTCGTACGCGTAAAAATAGTATGAATAATATTTCCCGTTTTTGCAACATTTTTCTTTATTACTCTGCCCTATTGGCTGTAGGGTGGTGGCTAAAACTTCCTCAATAAAGGAGCTTTCCAACATAAAAAAAAATTAAATGAGACCAGTAGTTCCTGAGATTAGCGCGTTCAAGTATAAACAAATAAACTTTGTAAATTAGAAAGTATAGATTTTATGCATTTTTTTTCACATCGCCCGGTTGGTAGCGGCCTGCATCCAGCGCCTTCCTGCTACCTTTATAAGGTTGTTGGTCCACTAATATCCATGTCTTATTACTTTCATACAAAAGGCGGACTTAATGCCATATAGCATTCTCTCCCAATAAACTTTTGACACTCTATTACGCCTATTTATATCCTAAATGTTATGATCTTCAACTCATGATATGTAATCTCTAATAAAAATTTATCGCAAAATGTGTTGGTAATAAGCGCATGCGCATAACTTAAACCGCCTGGACAAATTTTACCAATTCTTTTTTTAATGTTCGTTGAAGTCCAAGAATAGTTTTTACGGCGAGAAAAATTCGAATAATTTCCGAGCAAAATTCAACCCCGAAGGTGGTAAAACGGGGTCCACGCGTACGAAGTCGCGGGCGGCTGCTAGTTGTAAATAAAAGTGTGCAATGAATGTGTAGACTTTACATAACGTTGGAACGGCTGATGAATCATCCACTTAACATCTTATTACAGAGTTACGTCTAGGCGTTGGCATCTGATAAAAATGTGAGAAGCGCCAGTGTTTCAGTTACGTTTGTAGGTGACCTTCCTACCTTGTTTTAGCTAAACAAAGACATACACTGGACCGCAAAGAAAAAGGGTCGGTTAAAAAATCTTCAATATCTTCAAAATGACATGACCTAGCCTGCCTCTCACCTGATTGAACATGACGATCAGGCTGAAGGTGAAAGCGAGCTTCACCCGGAATCCTTATCCACAAACTCTTTAACTAATTGGGCTAGCAAAGCTAGAATGATTTGTTTTGTTTGTATCTCTAATATAAACTCTATAACATTTTTGTTTTGTGGAAATCCTTTTGGACGTCTTTGTCCAACAATGGACGGCTTCTGGTTCAAAGGAATATGCAAATTCACCGTCAAATAGTCAAACGCCCAAAGTGAAAAAGAAAAATTTAACAACACCACCTTATTCCAATTGTAACAAAGACGTGTTGCGAACTTATTGGCTACTTTGACTGTCATGAACTACAAATTATTTGACACTGACTGTGACTGTACATACTATTTTAATAGTACAGTCGCGGAATGAAAAGGTTCGTCACCTTAGTGTCGGTTTTCGCTTGCACTAGGTATTATAAGAGTCAAACCTGCCAACATAACCGTGCAAGAAACAGTGCTGCTAACATTTAAATAAATATGACGTTTGCTAACGGATAAGGTTTAAAGATGACCCCTTTTCATTCCGTGACTGTACAAGCTTTGGTCCAGATGGCATGGCGCTGTGTAAACCGTCCAAGCACGGTAATATTACCGTGGTCCAAGGGTATTTATTTTAAACGCAAAGTAAAGCAAAAGACACAAGCGAAGCCTAGGGCAGTGGCATACCTACAGATAAAACTATCAAGTATAAAATATAAATGGAGAAAGACAACCGACCTTTCAATGGCCTTGCTATGTGCGGTGGGCGGTATCCAGTTGCGAGTAGGGATGGCGATCTGTAATCGATTAATCGAATATTTGCAAACAAAAACGATTTTAAATCGATTTTTAGTACTGAATCAATCGACATTTCGCTATTGAAGATTGACTTTCGATTTTATCAATATTGATAAGAAGTATAGAATTCTAAATCGAATTAGTATTATTTATTTATAAATTAATTAAACATTTATTCGCTGCAATCTTAGGGTTACAAATTAGGTGTAGACTTCCCCTGTTAAGTTACATAAGCAGCAGTGTCAGAGCAGAGCAAGCCGCTCTTCCATTGCATAACATTGAAAAAAATCCTTGTTAAGACTTTAGCTAAAGGAGATAGATTTGTATAAAATAGATCCTTTTAAGTTTATTTTGTGAATCGATTTATGAGCTTTCGATTCATATCGTTTAAGAATCGATCTTTTTAATGAATCGCCATCCCTATTCGCAAGCAGGTTTGTGGACTGTGCGGTTTTATTAAAAACCTGTGGCTCATGTCTTATTATTTGCTGAAAGTAAGCACTCACCGATAATAATAACATAATTATGCGATACATTATAACTAATAGGACTAAATAAAAGGACCCAAATGGAAATAAATACATTTTCTTACAAAACATTTTGGTCCGCCGTGTTTATTTATGAAGGTATAATAATTTGTTTTTCACTGAAGGGATAAAGGCAAGTCGATTTTCAGCTTCCTAATTTACTTCTTATCAATTTAATTCTGCTTATCTTCATGTCGTATTAATGACGATTTTGTTTCATAAACAAAATATCTTCTATCCAATCGCAGTAGAGATAAACTTTAAATCAGCATGATTTCCTGAACTTGATGCAATGATTGTTCAAATTACACAACAGTTATAGCATTTGTGTATAAAATGCTCTATCATTCTGACATTTCAATAACTACAGAAAAACCCTATAATAATTAAGGCCAACGAAGCATGATCATCATTAGGGGAGACCGAGGAGAATTGTAACAGAGGAGAGTTGTGAGTTGTGACATTGTCTATTTTTTTTTAACTTTTTAACCACTAGCGAGCTCCTAACAGCGACTTTCTAGTTCAAGTCTCGAGCTAACAAATACGCGCTGTTGCGAACTCGCTCTAAGTTACTAGGTATCCAAAAAATTTACAATGACACAACTTACCTACCTCGGTCTCCCCTACTCGTCATCAATTCTCTATGGTAGCTTTGGTCATCTAGCAGCTGTGGTTTGTGAATGGATATTATGTATGTAATTTTACCGCAACTACAATTGGTGGCACAGTTAGAATTGTATCACTTTTTGCTAATCAAACTACTTTGTAGAACAATGACACTATTAAGATTCAAAAGAGAAGGCTTTCTTCATAATGTAGTTCTTTACTTTAGAATAAATGACAAAAAAATATTAAGGCATACGAGTTACGCTTAATTACTTAAGTCGTAATTTACTTCAAATACTCTTTTAACATAATATGACAAAATCATATTTCTTGTGAAATATGAAAGTCTAATGTTTTCCACTTTCAGCATCTGGGTATCAAACTGAAGCTTCTGAACTTCTGAAAGTTAAAATATGACAATAATCTCCACATGTACCATAACAATCAATTTTGTGATGTGACACTGTGATGATGATCCTGAGAATCGATTATCACCGGTCAACAAAAAAAAAATTTTTTTTTGCGCATGGATTTTACTTATTATATTCTGATTATATAAGCAAATTTATATAAAAAAATGCGATTACAAATCGAAAATATTTGCTTTTTAAGAAGTTATAGCGATTTGAATTTTCCATCTTCATAGTAAAATGTCTCTAAAGATGCACGTCACATTCTCATTGGGATATATTTAAAGATAATTATGGGGGCTTATTCGCAAGAACAAGGGGCACGCTTTCATCAAAATATAGTGGGATTTGAAAGACGACGTTACCAAGGCCAGTATACTGAAAGCGTCATAGGGTTAGATTTTTATGAGAAAAATCTTCTATGGAACATGAGAGGAGATTAGAACTTTACATTTTTAATAAATATTTGGACTCTATTTTAAATTTTCTCTTGTGAGAATGAATCTTAAATGGATGTTTGGTATGTTTTAATAATTAGAAAGAATGGAAGTAAGAAAGAAAAAAAAATATTTGGCATCAAATTAAATCATCTCTATGTTCATGTTTCATACATTCATTTATATGAATTTTTCTATTTTTTACACATAAAAGCAAATTCAGAACAATTTTTTGTTGTCATTCTTATTTCTAGGTATTAAAGCAATAAAAATAAGCTATGCATAACCCGTGCGCAAAAATGCTGTAGACAGTTGTTATTAAACCCATCTTCCATGAAAAAGTTAGTTGAAACTATAGTCAAGCGATTTTGCAACGTCAAGTTACAAAAATCAAAAACTAACAACCCATAATGATAGTAGCGCTAGCGCACTCCTGTAAATGCATATGTAATTATAATATTAAGGCTGTGTTGCACCATCTTATTTTAACTTTGACAAACGTCAAAAATCTGTCAAACTCCATACAAAAAACGCCGGTTATCGTTATAGGTAGTTAAGGTCAAAATTAGGTGGTGCAACTCAGCCTAAGATAGTTCAACGTGGCAAAAATCCGAACTAATAATCCAGTAGGTATTGAATAATCCAGTAGGGCTTTGCCTGAAATAAATACCTTTTATTTTATTTTATTTTATTGATAGAGCGCCCTCCTGACAATGTCAAAGCTGGGACGGTTAAGTGTAGGACACAATGACATAAAAGAAACCCGACCTAATACTCGTAAATAAACTGAAAACTGCCACAATAAAACAAACAATAGAATACCCTCAACAAGTTCTTTCGCACGACCGTTAAAATTTGAAATTCAAATGCCGACTTCCTTCCGAAATTCGTGCGCGGCGCGGACGTGACGTCACGTCCCGCCATTGTCGCATGCGCACCCTGTGATGTCATTCCTCCTTTCCGGGAATATTAACAAAAGGGAAGACAAGTGTTTATTAGTTTGGTTTTAGAATGTGATGACATTTGAAATTAATGAAACAGTAGCCTAATTGACGTACTATAAAAACTTCAACGACATGACATGCAAGCGATTTGTCACTTTTCAACCGACTTCAAAAATGGAGGAGGTTCTCAATTCGACCCGTATGTTTTTTTTTTCTATGTTTGTTACGCGATAACTCCGCCAATTATGAACCGATTTGAACAAATCTTTTTTCGGCGTATAGGTAATACCTCAAGGGTAGTCCCATTTAAATTTAATAATAGAAAAAACAACCCCCAAGGGTGGAAAATTGGGGATGAAATTTTTTTATACGCAATATCTCCGCCGATTATAAATCAATTTGAACGATTATTTTTTTGTTGAATAGGTATTATCAAAAGGGTGGTTTCATGCGAATTTGAAGAAAATATTTCACCCCCAAGGGTGGAAAATTGGGGATGAACTTTTATTACACGCAATATTTTTAATTTTTAGTTTTTTTTTGTGTTCTCGCATTTGAAGTCAGTTTTATTTTTTTTAAAAGTTAATTATCGTATTCACGTTTAATCGCCCGTTTTGTTTCGCTTTCGCATATGATCGTGCCTCCGCGGTATTCACCTATTTATTTATTTTGTCTATTGTCCCATCACCGACGATAAAGTGGCTAATTGTCGCTTTTTCTGCCGATGCCTAGACAGACTTACGGGAGGAACGACAGCTCGATGAACTTTTTATCACCCCTTACTTTCAGGATCAATCTGCGAAGAAGCAAAAAATATTGAGTTTATTCCGGCGTTTCTTCTCAGCACTTGCCATAATAATATTTTATGTTCGTCTCGAAGCGAAGTAAAGTGAACTATAATGGGCTACCTTTTCATTATCATAAGTGCCAAAATATTGGTCTTAACTGAATAAAATAATTTTGATTGTCACTATTCCACATCTCTTTTTTGGCACACCTTATCCTTTTCTTACTGTATCATTTAAAATATTTTGCGTGTCAAAGGACATCATCCACGTTTCATATATTTTTGGTCCAAAATCAAAAGTGCCGGCCAACAAAAAAAAGTGCTGTATTCTGACAGAATACGTCTGCCTTAGCATTTGTTACTATGGCACCAAAGCCGTAGCTCCACTGTGCGTCGAGTATTTGAGATCTTAAAGTCATCGACTATTCATACATTTTTTGTTCAAAATCAAAAGTGTCGGCCAATAAAAAAAAAGTGCTGTATTCTGACAGAATACGTCCGCCTTAGCATTTGTTACTATGACACCAAAGCTGTAGCACCACCGTGCGTCGTAGTATTTGAGATCAAAGTCAGTCGTTTCATATATTTTTAGAACTCAAATACCACGATGCACAGTGGTGCTACAGCTTTGGTGCCATAGTAATAAATGCTAAGGCGGACGTATTCTATCAGAATACAGCACTTTTATTTTTTGGCCGGCACTTTTGATTTTGGACCAAAATGGATGAAGTCCTTTAACTATTTTCTTAAACTCATTAATTGCTTGTTCCAGGACGATGGCACCGTAGAGTACCACAACATGATCATCGTCCAGCCTCACCCCAAGATCGTGACGGGCCAGGGCCGCGGGTACGAGGTTCGCTGCCGCTACCGCCGCCGTGACCTGATGCAGTTCCACGTACTCCGACAGAACCGCGCGGGGAAGGCGCTGGCTGACCTTGACAGGTGACTACTTTGGCTGGTCTTTGAAAGCGCTAGACATGACGTTCTTCGGTAGCTGGTTCCTCGCTAGCTGGTCGGAGGCGTTTCTGTACTTTGCCAGTAGTGCAGTCTGTAATCAGACGTTTTCCGCCAGCAAGACCAGACCAGTGGAGAAGGCATGGCTGACCTTGAAAGGTACATTAATGATACTCAAGGAGTTTTAAGGCGAAAACCATGTACTTTGAAAGCAGCGGTAGATATACAGCCTCTTTATAAAAGCTCGACAGGTCATTGTGTGGAAAGTCTCACATGTTCTGGCAACGAAACGATACGACCAAGGCACTGGCTGATCTTGCCAGGTAGATGCTCAAAGAGAGGCTTCCTTAGCTAGTCTTATAGAGGGTCATCGTAAGTACATTAGCCTGCTCTTACTTGCTCTTGAAGAGTGCTTCTACGAGGTGCATTGGCACTACTGCCGCCACGACCTGATGTAGTTCCGACAGAACCACGCGGGGAAGGCGCTGGCTGATCTTGACAGGTAGATGACTTCTTTAGATACATACGGGACTATACCCACGTCTCGTTCCCACCGCTCCAGTCCTGTGTAGCTAAGATCTACAGACTGACTACTGACTACTAATCAAAAACCCAACCAGGTTTCTATCATCATTAGGTCATTTATTCTCCACTGCAGAAGACACTATGTAACTTACCAGAGGCAAATGCGGGATTGGATCTACAGCTTATACTTCTCACGCTAGCCAGACGGGTTGGAGAGGCACATTACTTTAAGCTGGTAAATAGGTCTGGAGAACGTCATTGTGGAAATTGTTAGGACCATTGTCTATTAGTGGGAGTTACTATTAGCTGGTCTTACAATGCAGCAGGTTGTTGAACGCATTTGTCTGTGACCATCAGTTTGATTTTTTTGCTTATTTTTACAACTTAGTTAAATACCAATTGCTAAATTACATACTTACGTAAAAGAATCCATTTTAATATAATCGAGTTCGGAAATGTCAAACAAGCTTGCAACATCTGAACATCTTCGCAAAATGGCAGACATAAAAGCTAAAATTTAACCAAAGCACACTACACCCACTTGTTCTTAACCATTACGGTTACAAATTACGTCGATTAGAACCAAATTAGGGTGTGGGTGTGATAATACACATCCTAAAGCATACAAATTTATACAATAGCCTTAGGTCTTACCTACATAGAAAGCATAATAAAAAGTCTGTAAGCCCTTGAAAAGGAGGCTGACAATAGTGACTGAGTTTCTTGCGCTGCTTCTTCTTAGCACTGGTCCATTAATTGTCCCGAAGCAGTGGTAGGGTTAATACTGGGACGTTTAAAAGTGCTTTTTAAAAGGCTATTTGCAAAAATAAATTAGTTTCATAAGTTTTTTATTGGTTTAACTACATCTTATAGGTTCGGCCTAACCAACGCGTGCAGCCTGCGTGCGCGATGGCGATGCGATCAGATGCCGTGTATGAATTTGTAGCGATAAGTTCACATCAACGCGTCCTGTCATTGGTCGCGGCGATCTATGCGCAGTGATCGCCATCCCCGACGCGAACTGCACGCTTTGGTTTGGCCGAAACTTAAGAAGTAACTACGAGGTCTCACTTGTCGTAATTATTGTTACAGTGATCTTCAAGACTTGGAGAAGGAGTTCGTCATGCTTCCCTCTGTCACCATGCAGCTGTTCAAAGGGGACCCTGAAGATAAACATGTGAGTGAAAAATCTTTCAATAGTTCGCGTACCTAACTCCTTTTCCAATTTGCAACGTTTTGTGAACAATAACAATGTGCAGTATGTTAAAAAAATGTTCTTTTTTTTCGTTGTCCAGTACCCCATCTTTGATAATTTTAGGGCTGGATGACTCAGTGTAAAAGAAAAATACCAAAGAAATTTATATACACACTTAAGTGGCAGTGGGCGGAGCACATGGCTCGTAGAAATGATGACCGTAGCGTAGGAACCAAAAATTATCGAAGGGCCACTATGGAATGGAAGCAGTAGTGTGGGTAAGCTGGAATGAAAATCTTGTGACGGTCGCGAGAAGCACCTAGATGCGGGCATCGCAGGACCGGTCATTACGGAATTCCCTATGAGGGGCCTTTGTCCAGCAGTTGCTTGAAACAAACCAAAAATAATATTCTTCTTGACTTCAGGAGGTGTCCGAAGCGAAGGTGGGCGACACGGTGACCCTGGTGGTCTCCCTGGAGAAGCAGGATAACGTGGGGATGCTGGTGAGGGATTGCTACGTGCACGACGCGCTCGGGTGGGCGGAGCACAAGCTGATCGACGAGGACGGGTATACATCTGTCTCCTTCTTTTGTTACTCTAATATCTCAGCTACACTACTCGCTTCAGCGCTTCGACGAAGTTATCTGGATTTCGAAGCGCATATCCACATCCACACACTTGTGCAACCTCGCGAGGAAGACAGTCTCTCAGAGGCCGCACAGTAGGCAACATGGACGTTCAAGTGGCAGCTGCCATTGCGATGTGAACTCTCATTACAATAACGCTCAAATTCCTAATGATGAGATATCGACGCGACTGCAAACCATTATCCAAGGAATGTAGACGTTTTTTGTTCAAACTTTGGACTACTTCAAGTCCTTTGACTCGGCCGCAAAATCGACAATTTTCGGTTTTGAGTGGGCTCACGGACTACTGTGCGTAACTGCGTATGCCTACTACTATGGTATTAATTACTATTCCCACCTCCCGTTCCCACTATTCCTGTTTTGACTTCCACAGTTCAGCAATGTTAAAAGTAACATATTTACATTATATTTTTCCTGCTTCTTTTGACTTATTTTTCTTTCCCTAGATTGAGCAGTGCAATACTTTACTAGGTCTGACTTGCAACTATTATTTCCAGATGCCCACTGGACAGTGCAGTGATGGGCGTATTCCAGTACTCGGCCGATAACATGCGGGCCCAGGTCTCTTTCTCAGCTCATAAGTTCGCGTGGAGCCCTAGCGTGTACTACACTTGTGGGGTGAAGCTGTGTAAAAAGGCTTGTGTGAGTATAATATCATGATTTCTGGCGTAGTTCTGTTCTATAGTCCGGTCTCTGAGCATGTAAAATTTTGTCCAATGACCCCAAGCTACACATCCTTATCGCTCGCGTGTAATTATATTGCTGTTGCGACTGTGCGACGGGTGGCCGCAGAGAGTGTGCGAGCGCGACAGCAACATAATTACGCGCGAGCGATAAGGACGGGTATTTAATCCTCATAACTTTCAAAATTCAAATTCAAATTCAAATTCAAATCTTTATTGCGTACTAAGTGACAATTTTTGTAATGGTGGAAATTACATACACATGGGCTTAAGACTTAGTGACCTAGGAGGTATTGCAACAGAGTAGGTAGCTTGGGGTCATTGGACAAAATTCTACGTTTTCGGAGACCGGGCTTTAGTAAACAACGCAACGCAACGTCAATCCACAAAGAACAGTATGCTGCTATTTTTCTTCCAATTAGTTGTCTTCTTGAGGTCGTCGGTCTTCCCAATAAGGTGGTACTTATATCGGATACTTAGATCCGTTATGTAAATAACTGCTTCCATTCAAGCACCAAGGAATACTAGGTCCCCCATTCCCAAGATGGCATTGACAATAAAATAGCGTGCAGGTTTTAGGCGCCAATAGCCTGACGGTGTCGATATCCGAGGGAATCTAATAAACACCAGCATATCCTATATCTAAACTAGAAAAACAATAAACTTTATTCTATTGCAGAATCTAACGCTAACTTATAATTTTGTCTCCAGCAACGAAAATCTTGCGCTGACAAGAGCAGACGACCAAGAAGGGACCTGGATGAAGGTTCCCCCGCTACTGTGGAGGTGTTCACCGGGCTCTACGTCAACGAGGCAGATTCGCTGGAGAGCGACGAGGTCACCAGTGAGAAGGTAAACCATTCCCACCCAAGCCCCTCTTTCCCACTGGGCACTTTGGGCACGTGCCCAGGGCCCCGAAACTGAGGGGGCCCCGTCTGCTCAAAAGACCTTAAGGGCAGCAGACAGAGGACGCTTACTCTCGATTTCAGAAGATAAAAGTCAAATGAGACCCAGCAACACCCAAGCCTACGGGCGGCAAATCTATGAATCCGCCACTGCCTTGATCCTTATGTGCCCAGGGCCCCTAGGTTAAAGACGGCCCTGTTCCTATCTCTCGTTCCCACCGCTGCAACTCCTGTGTAGCCGGGATCTACAGCTTGACCGCCATTAAAACCCAGCCACTGAAGTGCAAGTTTGTCTCGGGGACCAGTCCATTGAGAAGGTATCCAAGAACTGCCATGACCATGGGACTTAGTTGTGGACGCCTTCTATTGGTAATTGTCTTCTTAATTAGGTAGCAGGAAAGCGCTGGAAGCAGGCCGCTTCTAACCGGCCAATATGGAAATCATTGGGGGAGGCCTATGTTCAGCAGTGAACGTGAACGTCACTGACATTTTTAATGACATTTTGGTTAATGCAACATTTTCTAATAAGGGTCTAGTCACAGGTCTAGCACTTAACTGAGTCATTGCCTGAGGTATAGGAGTGGCACGGGAGGGGTAACATTGACATTATTATTATGACCCTCCCGTGCCGCTTTCATACCTCAGCAATGATATTATGTATATAAAAACAAAAGCAGATAATATGTTATAAGCGCTCGCGCTGTGAATACTCAAATACGTCCCAATTGGGACGTCTTGTGTTTAGTCTTCGTGTGGCCTGCGTCGTGCGCAATCGCGTGCGTACCACACCGTAAGTTCCTGTTCTTACCAAAATAAATAAAAAATGCCATCGTGTGTGTTTCGAAAGTGTACCAATTATGACAATAAAGTAAACAAAATACAAGGGATCTCTTACCACATGTGACTATGCAAAATTATTTAGTATTTATATTTTCAATTATTTATGCAAACAATCAAGACGCCATGCGCCATTAAAAAAGAGAAAGCGATCTTGTTTTGACGTTAGAGCGATAAGGATGCGTGCGCTGCGGACATAGATTAGTTAGTGCAGAATCGTTAAAACTATAGCTATCTCTTTCATTTGCGTGCTATTTCGTATCTTTTGTTTCACTTATCAGTTACATTTGTCAATGTGTGCAATTTGGAATAGCTCGGCACGGATTCAAATCGTAATTTCTATGAACGTAACATATCTATAGTTCTTTAATATCATTGTACCTCAGGCAAACTACACTCGGCATCAAATAAATCGCACCTCCCGCGACAAGCACTTATCAAACGTATGCATCCCCACTTCCCACCAACATTGGTACCATTTGAAAGCCTAGTTCTAAACTTCATTTCATTAAAGGAAAGGTTTTTACCCCAAAAATGTGTCTTTACAAGGATCCAGAGTCACTTCTTCAAAAAATAGGTAGTTACGCTACAGCCATTTTTTATGACTATAAAACTGTTAAGTTGGGATTAATCGCTATCCATCTGTTAAAGAGGACACGTGAGATCTTTATTTGGTTTTATAACCATAAAAATTGGTCTAATTGATCCCAGAGGTGAGCCCAAAGTTAGGTCTATTTTCAAGTCACATTTATGGTATATGTTAATCATTTATTTAGAAATGAAATGTATTTTCTTTAAGGATATTTATTGGGCTTTCAAATAACACCAATATTGTTGGGGTACCATGATTGTGTCAGAAGAATCATTAAAGTTCGCGTCGCGGAAGTTATTTGATGTTGAGTGTATTATTGCATCCATTAAATCAGAACATTTTTCGTTTCTAATCAGACTCATTCACGTTTTACTTTATAATTTTCAGAAAGAAGACGAGATCTGCATATCACAGCGTAACTTCGCCATCGGGATCTGCATCGCCGGAGTCATCCTGATGATTTGCGTCATCGCGGCCATAGCCTACATACTGGCTCGCAGACGAAGCCCCAAGACTTACAGTCGGACCGGCAGTTCCTTGTACAGTGGGCCTTACACTAACACAGGGTATTCGCATACCAGTTAAACTGGTGAATAGACGCCGATCGTCAGAAAGTCTCAATGGACACCGATCGGC
Organism: Ostrinia furnacalis; assembly: GCF_004193835.3. NCBI lineage: Eukaryota > Metazoa > Arthropoda > Insecta > Lepidoptera > Crambidae > Ostrinia > Ostrinia furnacalis. The sequence goes on from NW_021136480.1 coordinate 182,149, forward strand.
GGTCAGAGAACTTCAATGGACGCCGATCGCGGTCGTATAGTTTTTGGCGGTTGACAGTAATGCCAGAAATTTTTGAAAAGGACACTAAATACCAGAAAAAACCCAATACCAGAAAAAAATTGAATTTGAATTATCTAGTTCTCTTCTCGTTTTTAAATTTAAACCGATTGGCGTCCATGCGTAGGTTTGTATCAAGTGTATTTTCATATGTGTTGAAATTGGGTTTCAAAAAGTTTTTTTTAAATGCCTCGCCATCCATAAATATGTGCGCGTATTAATGAGAGTCAAATTAGTATTTAAAATTATCTTCATCGAATTTTTAATGAGCGCGTGAAAAGTCGAAAATATTCCGTTTAAAAGTACAAAATATTTTTTGAGAAATTTTTTTTGAGAAAATTTTTTTGAGTTGTAAATGCCCGGTCTGTGTTAAATTAAATATTTTTTAAAGATTTCTACATTGGATTAAACTCTCCTACACTGCCTAAGTCAGTTCTTTAACAATTTTAATTCGTATACTATATTTTACACTTAGTTTTAACTACAGTATAACATCATAAATACATAATATTATTTTTTTAAAAGGCCATTATGGTTTGCGATTTTTTTACAAAAAAAATATTGTGATCGTAAAAAATTGCAATACATTTTGTTTTTTTTTTAGTTCATATTTGAATTGTTGTGTTCAAATCCACAACGAAAGTCAGTTTTAGTTAGTTATTTTGTAATTTACCAACTTGTATGTAAGTTTTATATACCTACCATAAATGGGAAACGTAATTATAATATAATATTTATAATGTGATAATGTTTTGAATCATATCCGTCCTTTATTTTTAAGTAACACGTTTCTTTTCTAAAGTTTTTACTGGATCACCACAGAGATGCGACACGATTCGATTTTTTGCGTAAAAAAAATATTATAGACTTTTTTTATTTAAAAAAAAAACAGCAAAAATTTTAGAAAGGAGGAGTGATTATACGTAATATAAGAAGGTTGCCTTGCATTACGTAAATAATGTAAAAATATATCAACATGACAAAATGTTGGTCTTGTATAAGGGTATTGTAAAGGCCTGCGAAAACTTAGTATAATAACATGTATTAGTTAATATTTTATACCGACTCTAACAAAATTACTGAATACTATAATAAAAACTAATAATTACCATATTTTAGTATGTTTGAAGCAATATTGTTTGTGATATTTCTGTACCCCCAG